>NW_023658501.1:0-23877 GCF_015228065.2 Penaeus monodon | reverse complement strand
ATAATATAATATAATATATAATAATATATAATATAATATAATATCATCAATGTTATCCAAATTACTCTTTATTCTCACTTTTATCATCATTATTGTCATGATTAATACATATTGGTAATTTATCATTATTACCCTAATAATTGCCAAATCATCAATGAATGGAAAACGTCATTTTGGAGTTATACTCTCAAAAGCTATATTTCGCTAGATTTTGCCTTTTTCGACTTTTGATTTTTCTTTACTTTTTTATATTATATGGACAAATTCTGTTATTATATTATTATATATTTATATATTATTATATACTATCATCATTAATATCATATCATCATATCTATTTCACTTATTCATATTATCATCATTATTAAATTATTTCATTATTATTCAATTATTGATTATATATATATTTTTAATATATACATAAATATAATAATATTATATATAAATAATAATAATTTAATTAAATTATAACATATTAAATAATTAATATATTTAATAAATAATATAATAATATATAATATAATATATATATATAATATATTAATAATCATCAAATGTTATCAAATTTTTTATTCTCAATTTATAATATAATTGATATATTAATAAATTTGTAATTATATTATACCCTAATATTGCCAAATATCAATAATGGAAAAACTCATTTTGGATATCTCAAAAGGATATTTCGCTAATTTTACATTCATTTTTTTTTATATTTTATTATTTTACTTTTATTAATATGAATAATCTTATTATCATATTATTATATATTATATCATTATTATCTATATTCATCATTATATAATATATATATTATCATCATAATAATATTAATAATATATAAAATAATATATAATATTTAATCATATTTATTATATATTATTATATTATTAATATTATTAATTATAATATAATATATTATAATATAATAATATAATAATAATATAATAATAATAATAATGATAATATAATATATATATAAATATTATAACATGTATTTTAATTTCTATTATTATTTTTTTTTTACTTTTATATATTTTTTGGCAAAATCTAATATTAATTATATAAATAATAATAAATAATTAATTATAATATATAATAATAATAATATATATATCATATAATCATATAATATATTCAATATATACATCATAAATGTTATCAAATTTCTTATTCTACTTTTAATCTATTGTCATTTATAAATTGGTAATTTTTCATATTACCTAATAATGCCGAATCAAATAATGGAAAAAGTCATTATTATTCAAAACATATATTCGATAATTTTCCATATATTTTATTGATTTAATTTATTCTTACCTTATTATTATATATTTTACAAATCTTATTATACAATTATATATAATAATATAACATATTATATCTAATAACATATTATATCATTATATCATATTATATCTTATTATTATTATCATATTATTGATTATTATACATTATAATTATTTGATATAAATAATTAATAATAATAATCAGATTAATAATAATAATAAATAATAATAATAATAATTATTATAATATTATTATATTATTTAATTAATATGTTATTACGTAATATATAATAAATTTTACAATTAATACAGTAAATATAATATATAATATAAATATAATATTAATAAAATATATAATAATATAATAATTAAATATCAAATAATAATAAATACTCATTTTGATATACTAAAGTATATTAATATATTCCATATTTTCATTTGTATTTTCATTTTACTTTTTATTATAATAGACAATTCTGTAATTATATTTATTATATAATTCAATCAATATAATAAAAGTCATTTATCATCTCTTCATATCATTTATCAATTATTATCACATTTTTCATCTTTATTTATTATATTTTCAATTTTATATTTAATTTATATTATCATAATATAAAATATATATTAATATAATAATAAAATAATAATATAATAATAATATAATAAATATAATAATAATAATAATAATAATAAATATAATAATATAATAATATTAATATCATAATTATAATTTTTATTTATTTATTATTATTGTATGATTATAATTATATATATTATTTATAATAAATCATCAATAATAAATTTGTAATTAAAATATATTATAATTTCATTATTAATATTTTATATATAAATTAATCTATTCATATTTTTATATTTAATATTATATTATAATATTATATTTTCTTAACTTATAATATATATTTAATAATTCTAATAAAAATAATAAAAAATAATAATAATAATATGATATAATAATATATTTTATATATACATAATAATATATATTAATTTTTTATTTATATAAATATATTAATAATATATATTTTTTAATATATATAAATATATAATATATATATATAATATAGTATAATATATATCAATTTATCAATTCTATTTCATTATCATTTGCAGTTATGATGATTTATATTATTACCCTATAATTGCCAAATCATCAAGATGAAAACGTCATTGGATACTCTCAAGCTATATTCGCTAGATTTGCCGCTTTCGACTTTGGGATTTTTTTTACTTTTTATAATGGACAATTCTGTTATATCATCATTATATCATGATTATCATCATATATCTTATCATCATCTATCAATATATTATCATCATTATTCATTATTATCATCATATTGCAATATATCATATTATGCAATATTGCAGTATAATATTTTCAATACTAATAACAATAATAATATAATAACAAATAAATATACTATTATAATTATTATATCATTATTTAATTAATATCGTTTTACGTAATTATTACTTTATAATAATTATTTTTAATTATAATAAAATATAATATGATAATATAACAATAATATTATAATTATAAGATATTATATTATATTTATATTATATTATTATATTAAGTTTAATATATTTTTGATAATATAATAATAATAATATAATAATATTAATAATATAATATAATAATAATTATAATAATAATAATAATAATAATAATATAATAAGATAATAATATTAATAATATTTCACAATGTTATCAAATTCTCTTTATTCTCACTTTTATCATCATTATTGTCATGATTATAGATTCTGGTAATTATTATCATTATTACCCTAATAT
Organism: Penaeus monodon; assembly: GCF_015228065.2. NCBI lineage: Eukaryota > Metazoa > Arthropoda > Malacostraca > Decapoda > Penaeidae > Penaeus > Penaeus monodon. The sequence goes on along the minus strand of NW_023658501.1, from coordinate 20,763 downwards.
TGCCAAATCATCAAATGAATGAAAAAACGTCATTTTGGAGTTACTCTCAAAAGGCTATATTTCGCTAGATTTTGCCGCTTTTTCGACTTTTGGGATTTTTTTTCTATTACCTTTTTTTATTATATATGGACACAATTCTGTTATTATCATCATTATTATCATGATTATCATCATTATTATCGTTATCATCATAATTATCATATTCATCATTATCATCATCATTATGATCATTATTGCAATTATTATCATCATTATTGCAATTATTATCATTATTATTGCAATTATGCAGTTATAATATATTTAACTATACTAATAAAACACATATATAGTAATACAAATAATACAATATAGTTTATAATATATTATATCATATTAATTAATCGTTATTACTGTAATTATTACTGTTATAATAATTATTTTACAATTATTACAGTAAATAATAATAATAATGATAATAATAAATAATAATATTAATAACAATAATAACAATTATATTATAATTATACTTATTATTATATTTTTATTATTACATTATAATATATTTTTTGAATATACAATAATAAAGTAATAATAATAATAATAATAATAATATATAATATATATGATAATAATATATAATAAATATAAAATCAATGTTATCAAATTCTCTTTATTTCACTTTTATCATCATTATTGTCATGATTAATAGATTCTGGTAATTATTATCATTATTACCTAATAATTGCCAAATCATCAAATGAATGGAAAAAACGTCATTTTGGAGTTACTCTCAAAAGGCTATATTTCGCTAGATTTTGCCGCTTTTTCGACTTTTGGATTTTTTTTCTTTACCTTTTTTATTATATATGGACACAATTCCTGTTATTATCATCATTATTCATGATTCATCATTATTATCGTTATCATCATCATTATCATCATATCATCATATATCATCATATCATCATTATGCAATTATTATCATCATTATTGCAATTATTATCATTATTATGCAATTATTGCAGTTATATATATATTTTTACATCTATACTAATAACAACTACAATAATAATAGTAATAACAATAATATAACAATAATAACGTTTTATAATAATTTTATATCATTATTTAATTAATATCGTTATTACTGTAATTATTACTGTTATAATAATTATTTTCAATTATACTACAGTAAAATAATAATAATGATAATAATACAATAATATATTAATAACATATTATAACATTTATATTATATTATACTATTATTATTATATTGTATTATTACAGTTATAATATATTTTTGGCAAATAATAATAATAATAAAATAAATAATAATAATTAATATAATAATAATAATAATAATAATAATAATAATAATAATAAATAATATAATAATAATAATATATTAATTATAATAACAACAAATAATAATAATAAATAATAATATAATAATAATATAATTAATATTTCAAATTTATCAAAATTCTCTTATTCTACTTTTATCATCATTATTGTCATGATTAATAAATTCTGGTAATTATTATCATTATTACCCTAAAATTGCAAAATCATAAAGAATGAAAAAGTCATTTTGGATACTCTCAAAAGGCTATATTTCGCTAGATTTGCCGCTTTTTCGACTTTTGGGATTTTTTTTTCTTTTACTTTTTTATTATATATGGCACAATTCCTGTTTATTATCAATATTATTATCATATTATCATATTATTTCGTTATCATCATCATTATTCATTATTATCATATTATATCATCATTATATCATTATTGCAATTATTATTATATCATTATTGCAATATTATCATTATATTCAATTATTCAAGTTATAATATAATTTTTTAATACTATACTAATAACAAAACAATAATAATAGTAATAACAATTAATAAATAACAATATAACTTTTATAATCATTATCTATATCAATATTTTATTAATATCGTTATTACAAGTAATGATGTACTGTTATAATAATTATTTTTGCATTATACTACCAAGTACAAATGATAATCATGCTAATATAAAAATATACATAACTAATACGATATCAATATAATAATAATTAATATATAATAATAATAATAATAATAAATACTAATTAATCATATATGAAAATAATAATGTAATAATAATAATAATATAATATAATAAATAATACTAATATACTAAAATAATAATACTAATAATAATAAGACTACCAATACTAATAATAATACATACTCTAATCCTAATACTCATACTAATAATATGATCATTGAATAATAATACTAATAATATACTAATAATCGTACGAATATAATAATAATGCTAATATGATAATATTGAGAATCAGCAATGTTATCAAAATCTTTTTATTCTCTTTTATCCTCATTATTGTCATGATTTTATACGATTTTGGTCAATTATTATCATTTATTACCCTAATAATTTGCCAACATCATCAGAGAATCGAAACAAACTCATTGTGGAGTATACTCTCAAAAGGCTATATTTCGCTAGATTTTGCGTCTTTTTCGACTTATAGGATTCTTTTCTTTTGACTTTTTTTATTATTAGGGAGACAATTCCTGTTATTATTCATCATTATTATCATGATTATCATCAATTTATCATTGTTCATCCTCATTCTCTCATTATCATCATTATTTTGCAATTTATTATCATCATTATTGCAATTATATCATTATATTGCAATTATTGCAGTTTAATATATAATTTTTTCAATCTTACTAATAACAACAACAATAATAAACAAATAACACTAATAATAACAATAATAGCGATATTACATATAATTATCTATATCATTATTTTAATTACTATCGTTAATTAAGTAAATTATTACTGTGTAATAATATTATTTTTGCAATTATACTACAATTACAATGATAATATAAATAATAATACAATATATATTAATAAACGATAATCTCATAATATAATAATAAGTATAATAATGATAATAATATGTAATAATAATAATAATAATAATATAATAATAATAATAATAATAATACAAACTAATACTACTAATCATAATAATACTACTAATGCCTAATATACATAAGGATATTGATAATAATATGATAATAACTAATAATATAAGCACAATAATAATAATAAGATTACTAATATAATATAATATAATATAATTAAAATAATAATATATAGTATAAATAATAATAATAATGATAATATTGGATAATATTAATAATCATGGAACTTTTTTCAAAATTCTCCTTAATCCTCACTTTTATCCTCAGTATTGTCATGATTAATACGATTTTGTAATTATTATCGTTTATATTACACTACTAATTATCAAAATCATCAAAGAAATCGAAAAAACGTCATTTGGAGTATACTCAAAAGGCTATATTTCGCTAGATTTGCCGCTTTTTTTCGACTTTTGGGATTATTTCTTTTAACTTTTTATTATATATGGTAGACAATTCCTGTTATTATCATCATTATTAATCATGATTATGTCATCATTATCATTATCATCATTATTGCAATTATTGTCATCCTTTTGGCAATTATTATCATCCATTATTGCAATTATTATAATGAATTATTACAATATTGCAGTTATAATTATATATTTTCAACTATACTAATAAAACCAACATATAATAAAATACAAGAATAATAACAATAATAACGATATTATAATAATTATCTCTATCATTATTTTAATAATATCGTTAGTACAGTATTATTACTGTTATAAAATTATTTTTGCAATTATACTTACAGTAAAAAATGATAATAATTGATAATAATAACATACTAATATTAATAACGATTATTATAATACTACTAATACTATATAATAATAATATAATGATAATATAATAATAATAATATAATAATAAATAATAATGATCATATAAATACCCTAATAATAATAATAATAAAATAATAATAGTTAATAATAAATAATAATACAATGAATAATATTGATAGTTTTAATAATCATCAAATGTTATCATAAATTCTCTTTATTCTCCTTTTTATCCGCTTAATTGTCATGATTACACGATTTTGTAATTATTAATCATTATTCCCTAATATTGCCAAAATCATCAAGAATCGGAAAAACGTCATTTTGAGTTTCTCTCAAAAGGCTATCTTTCGCTAGATTTTGCCGCTTTTCACAAAAAATGTTGGGAATTATTTTCTTTTATCCTTTTTTAATTATCTTGGATACAATTCCTGTTATTATCACATTATTATCCATGATTATTCATCAATGTTAACATTATCATCACATTATCATCATTATCCATCATTATTACAATTATATCATCAGTATTCAATTATTTCATCATTATTGCATTATCATCACATTATTGCAATTATTATCATTATTATTGCAATTATGCAGTTATGATATATAAATTTTGCAACTATACTAATACAACAACAATAATAATAGAAATAACCATAATAATAACAAATAATACGATAGTATAATAATTATCTATATCATTATTTTAATTAACATTTGTTATTACCGTAATTTATACTGTTATAATAATTATTTTGTTTGCAATTATACTACTAGTAAAAATGATAAGAATGATATAAGAACAAAAATCATATTATAACGGATATTATAATATAATGATGATAATAACGATAATAATAATGATATAATAATAATAATAATAATAATAATAATAATAATAATACTAATAACAATAATAATATAACAATCATATAATAATAATAATACTAATAATAATAATCATAATAATATAAGAATTAATATAATAATAATAATATAATAATAGTACTAATAATAATAATAATAAGGATAATATTGATAATATTAATAATCATCAATGTTATCAAAATTCTCTTTTATTCTCCTTTTATCCTCATTCATGTCATGATTAAGACGATTTTGGTAATTATTCTCATTTATTCCCTAATAATTGCCAAAATATCAAGAATCGAAAACGTCTTTTGGAGTTTTCTCTCAAAGGCTATATTTTCGCTCGATTTTTGCCCTCTTTTTCGACTTTTGGGAATTATTTTCTTTTACCTTTTTTTTTTTTTATTATAGATGGAGACGAATTCCTGTTATTATCTCATTAGTATCATGATTATCATCAATATTATACATTATCGTCATCATTTCATCATTATTGCAATTATTATTATATTATTGCAATTATTATCAGCATTATTGCAATTATTAAATTATGATTGCTATTATTGCAGTTATAATACATATTTTGCAACATACAATAAGAGCAATAATAATAATAGAATAACAATAATAATACACAATAACGATATTTAATAAGTTCTATATCATTATTTTAATTAATATCGTTATTACAGTAATTTATTACTGTTATAAGATTATTTTTGCCATTATACTACTAGTAAAAATGATAATTAATGATAATAACAACAATATAAATATTAAACATTATTATTAAAATCATAATAATAATATAATGATAATGATATGATGATAATAATAATAATTAATAATAATAATAATAATAATAATAATAATAATAATAGTAATAATATAATACTATGATAATTATGGATGAAACATTATAATCATCAATGTTATCAAATTCTCTTTATTCTCCACATTTATCCTCATTATTGTCATGATTAATACGATTATGGTACTTATTATCATTATTACCCTAATAATTGCCAAAATCATCAGAAAAATCGAAAAAAACGTCATTTTGGAGTATACTCTCAAAAGGCTATATGTCGCTAGATTTGCCGCTTTTTTGACTTTTGGAATTATTTCTTTTACCACCTTTTTTATATATTGAGATATTCCTGTTATTATCATCATTATTATCATGATTATCATCAATATTATCATTATCATCATCATTATCATCATTATCATCATTATTGCAATTATTATCATCATTATTGCCATCATTACATCATGTATTGCAATTTTATCATTATTACTGCAATTATTTCAGTTATAATATATATTTTGCCAACTATACTAATAACCGCAAAAATAATATAGAAATAACAATATTATAACAAGAAAACGATATTATATAATTTAATATATCATTATTTTAATTTAGCGTAGCTTACAGTACTTCTTACTGTTATAATATTATTTTTGCAATTATCTACTAATATAAAATGATAATGATAATAATAACATAATAATATTAATCCCGATCTTAATAATACTAATAATAATAATGATAATAAAATAAATAATACTAATCCATAATAATAATATAATAATATTAATAATAATAATAATAATATAATAATAATAATAATAAATCATCGGGATAATAATAATAATAATAGTAATAATAATAATAATATGATAATATTGTAATATTAATACTCATCAAATGCTATTCAAATTCTCCTTATTTCTCACTTTTATCCTCATTATTGTCATTATTATACGAGTTTGGTAATTATTATCATTATACCCTAATAATTACCAAAATCATCATGCATCGAAAACCGTCCTTTTGGAGTATACTCTACAAGGCTATATTTCGCTTAGATTCTGCCGCTTTTTCGACTTTTTGGGGATTATTTTCCTTTTACCTTTTTTATTATATAATGGAGACAATTCCTGTTATTCTCATCATTATTATCATGATTTCATGCAATATTATCATTATCATCATTATGCAAATTAATGTCATCATTATTGCAATTATTATCATAATTATTGCATTATTATAATTAATCTTGCAATTATGGCAGTTATAATAATATAATTTTGCCAACTATACTAATCACAACAACAATAATAATAAATACAATAATAATAACAATAATAACGATATTATAATATTATCTATATCATTATTTGTAATTAATATCGTATTACGTACTATTATTACTGTTTAAAAATTATTTTTCCAAGTATACTAACTAGCAAAAATGATATAATGAATAATAATAACCAAGAATAATAGTAATAACGATCTAACTAAGAATAATAATAAATAATTATAATAATAATACGAATAATAATAATAATAATAATATAATAATAATAATAAAAATATAATATTTTTTTAAAAAAAAAAAATATTAATAATAATAGCAAATAATAGTAATTAATAATAATAATAATTAATGATAATATTGATAATATTATAATCATCAATGTTATCAAAATTCTCTTTATTCTCACTTTTATCCTCATTATTGTCATGATTACTACATTGTGAATTATTATCATTATTACCCTAATAATGCAAAGAATCTCAGAGAAATCGAAAAAACGTCATTTTGGAGTATACTCTCAAAGGCTAATTTTTGCTAGATTTTTTGCCGCTTTTTCGAACTTTTGTGAATAATTTTCTTTACCTTTTTTTTAGATATATGAGCAATTCCTGTTATTAATCATCATTATTATCATGAATTATCATCATGTATCATTATCATCATCATTATCATCATTATCATCTTATTACAAGTATTAGCGATCATTATTGCAATTATCATCATTATTGCATTATTTATTCATTATATTGCATTAGTTGCGTTATGATATATAATTTTGGGCAACTAACTACTATAACAACAACAATAATAATAGAATTAACATATAACGATCTTATAATAATTATCAATATCAGTATTATTAATTAACATCGTTATTACAGTATTTATTACTGTTATATATACTTATTTTTGCAATTTACTACTAGTAAAATGATAAAATGATAATAAACAAATTAATATTAATAACGATATATAATAATAATAAATAATAATGATGATAATAATAATGATAATAATAATAATAATAATAATAAATAATATAATATAATAATAATAATAATTAATAATAATAATAATATATAACAATAATAATATAACAATAATAAATAATAATAATAATAATAATACTAATACTAATAATACATAATATAATATAATATAATAAAAGTAAAATAATAATAATAATAAGGATAATATTGATAATAGTAATAATCATCAAATGTTATCAAAATTCTCTTTATTCTCACTTTATCCTCATATATTGTTCATGAGTAATACGATTTTTGGTAATTATTATCATTTATTACCCTAATAATTGCCAAAATCATCAGAGAAATCGAAAAAAACTCATTTTGGAGTATTCTCCAAAAGGCTATATCTCGCTAGATTTTGCCGCTTTTTCGACTTTGGAATTATTATCTTTACCTTTTTTAATTATATGGAGACGCTTCCTGTTATTATCATCATTATTATCATGGATTAATCATCAATATATCATTATCATCATCATTAATCATCTTCTTGCAATTATTATCATAATTGTGCAATTATTATCATCATTATTGCAATTATTATCATTATTATTGTCAATTATTGCAGTTATAATGCATATTTTGCAACTATACTATAAGAACATAATAATAATAGAGCATAACAATATAATAACAATAATAACGATATTATAATAAATTATGTTATATCATTATTTTTAATTAATTATCGTTATTACAGTAATTATTACTGTTATAATAATTATTTTTGCAATTATACTACTAGTCAAAATGATATAAGTATAATAGCACCATATAATATTAATAACGATTATTATAATAATAATAATAAGATACTGATAATAATCATAACATAATCATAATCACAATAATATATAATAATAATAATAATAATAATAATAATAATAATATAATAATAATAATAATCGTAATAATAATAATAATAATGATAATATGATAATGTAATAATCCTCAATGTTATCAAAATTCTCTTTATTCCCACTTTTATCCTCATTGTTGTCCAATGATTATACATTTTGGTAATTATTATCATTATTCCCTAATACTTTCCAAAATCATCAGAGAAATCTAAAAAACGTCATTTGGAGTATACTCGCAAAAGGCTATATTTCGCTAGATTTTGCCGCTTTTTTTTCGACTTTTGGAATTATTTCTTTTACCTTTTTTTATTATATATAAGAACAATTCCTGTTATTATCATCATTATTATCATGGATTCATCCTGCAATATTATCACACCATCATCATTACATCTTATCCTCATTATTGCAATATATCATCATTATTGCAATATTATCATCATTATTGCAATTGTTATCATTATTATTGCAATTATTGCAGTTATAATATTAATTTTGCAACTATACTAATAACCATAACAATAATATAGAAAGAACAATAATAATAACATAGTAACGATATTATAAAATTATCTATATCATTATTTTAATTATAATCGTTATTACAGTAATTATACTGTTATAATATTATTTTTGCAATTATACTACTAGTTAAAAAAAATGATAATAATGATAATAATAACAATAATAATATTACTACGAATAATAATAATAATATAATATAATGATAATAATAATAATAATAATAATAATATAATAATAATAATATAATAATAATAATATAATAATATATAATAATAAATAATATAATAAAGAAAATTTTTAATAATTAATATAGTGATATAATAATATTATGATAATATTAATAAATTAAAAATCAATCAATGTTTCAAATTCTCTTTATTTCTTCACTTTTATCCTCATTATTGTCATGTATTAATACGATTTGGTAATTTATTATCATTATTACAACCCCCTAATAAATGCCAAAATCATCAGAGAAATCGAGAAAGAAACGTAATTTTGGCATCTACTATCAAAAGGAAGGCTATATTTTTGCTAGATTTTGCCGCTTTTTCGACTTTTGGGGAATTATTTTTCTTTTACCTTTTTTTTATATATATGGAGACCAATTCCTGTTATTATCATCATTATTATCATTATTTCATCATTTATCATTATCATCATTATCATCGTTATTGCAATTATTATCATCATTATTGCAATTATTTATCATCATTATTGCAATTATTATCATTATTTCTTGCATTATGTCAGTTATAATATATAATTTTGTAACTATAACAACACCATAATAATATAATAACCATAATAATAACATAATAACGATATTATAATAATTATCTATATCCTTATTTTAATTAATATCGTTATTACAGTAATTATTACTGTTATAAATAATTTTTTTGCAATTATACTACTAGTAAAAAATGATAATAAATGAAATGACTAACAATTGAATACTATTAATAATGATATTATAAATAATAATACATAATAATAATGATAATAATAATGATAACAATATATAATAATAATAATAATAATACTAATAATATAATAATACTAATAGTAGTAATAATAATAATAATAATGATAATATTGATAATATTAATAATCATCAAAGTATCAAAATTCTCTGTTATTCTCACTTTTATCTCATTATTGTCATGATTAATACGATTTTGGTAATATTATCATCATTACCCTAATAATTGCCAAAATCATCATAAAAATCGAAAAAAACGTCATTCTGCGTAGACTCTCAAAAGGCTTATTTTCGCTCGATTTTTGCCGCTTTTTCGACTTTTTGGAATTATTTCGTGTTACCTTTTTTTATTACATATAGAACAATTCCTGTTATTAATCATCATTATTATCATAGAAGTATCATGAATATTATCATTATCATCATCTTCTCATCATTATTGCAATTATTATCATCATTATTGCAATATATCATCATATTGCAATTATTTCATCATTTATGCAATTACTATCATTATTATTGCAATTATTGCAGTATAATTTAATTTTGCCAATCTATATTAATAGCACAACAGTAATAATAGAAATAACAATAATAATAACAATGATAACGATATTATCATAATTATCTTATCATGATATTTTAATTAATATCGTTATTACAGTAATTATTACTGTTATAATATTATTTTTGCAATATATACTACTAGTAAAATGATAATAATGATAAAAATACATAATAATATTAATACGATATAATAAGATAATCTAATATAAATAATGATAAAAATCATCATAATAATAATAATAGATAATAATAATAATCATATATAATCAATCCTAAAACATAATAATATAACAACTAAAATGAATATAAATATAATAATAATAATATAATAATGAAAGATAATACTAATAATGAATAAAATAATAGTAATAATAATAATAACTGCTAATATTGATAATATTAATATCATCAATGTTATCAAATTCTCTTTCTTCTCCTTTTATCCTCATTATTGTCATGATTAATAACGATTTTTGTAATTGTATATCATTATTACCCTAATAATTGCCAAAATCACATCTATAGAATCGAAACAAATCATTTTGGTGTTATACTCTCAAAAGGCTATTTTCGCTAGATTTTTGCCGCTTTTTTTTTCGACTTCTGGGAATTATTTTCTGTTACCTTTTTGTATTATCTATGGCGACAATTCCTGTTTTATTATCATCATTAGTATCATGATTTCTCATATTTTCATTATCATCATCATTATCATCATTATCCATCACTTATTGTCCATTATTATCATCATTATTGCATTATTATCATCATTATTGCACATTATTACCATATTATTGCAATATTGCAGTTATAAGATATAATTTTGCACTATACCCAATACACAACATAATAATAGAAATAACAATAATAAAACATAATAACGATATATAATAATAGCCTATATCATTAATTTTTAATTAATATCGTTATTACAGTAATTATTACTGTTAGAATAATTATTTTTGCATTATAACTACTAGTAAAGTGATAATAATGATATAATAACAATAATATATTAATAACGCTATGAATAATTATAATAATGATAATAATAATGTACATAATCAATGATAATATAATAATAATAATAATAATAATATAATAATAATAAAATAATAATAACAATAATAATATAACAATATATTAATAATGAATAAAATAATCATATAAATCATAAGAATATTAATAATAATAATAATAGTGACTATAATAATCTAGTGATAATATTGGAAAATATTAACAATCATCAAAATTGTTATCAAAATTCTTTTATTCTCACTTTTATCCTCATTATTGTCATGATTAATACGATTTTGGTATTATTATCATTATTACCCTAATAATTGCCAAAAATCATCGAGATCCGAAAAACTCATTTTTGGAGTATACTCTCAAAGGCTATATTTCGCTAGATTTTGGCCGCTTTTTTTCGACTTTTTGGGATTATTTTCCTTTACCTTTTTTTATTATATATGGTGACATTCTGTTATTATCATCATTATTATCATGATTACATCAATAATTATCATTATCATCATCCATTATCATTCATTATCATCATATTGCAATTATTTATCATCATTATTGCAATTATTATCATCATTATTGCAATATTATCATTATTATTGCATTATTGCAGTTTATAATATATAATTTTGGCAACTATACTAATACCAAACCATAATAATAGATAACAATAATATCAATAATAACGATATTATAAAATTATTTTATCATTATTTTAATCAATATCGTTTACAGTAATTATTACTGTTATACTATTTATTTTTGCAATTATCTCTATAAAAATGATTAATAGATATAATAACGATAATATTTTAATAACGATATTATACTAATAATACTATTAGAAGAAGAACAATGATAATACTAATGATATGATAATTAATAATAATAATAATTATAATATAATGATAATAATAATGATAATCATAATATACTAATAACACTAATAATAATAACATTAAATAATAATAATAAGAATAGTAATAATAATAACAATAATAATAATAGTAAAAAATAATAATAATAATGATATATTGAATATATTAATAATCATCAAATGTTATCAAAATTCTCTTTATTCTCACTTTATCCTCATTATTGCCATGATTAATACGATTTTGGTAATTACTCTTCATTATTACCCTATACATTGCCAAACAGCACTCAATAGGAAATCGAATCAAAAACTTCATTTTGGAGTATACTCTCAAGAAGGCTATATTTCGCTAGATTTTCCGCTTTTTTTTCGCCTTTTGGAATTATTTTCTTTTACGTTTTTTTATTATATATGGAGACAATTCCTGTTATTATCCTGCATTATTTATCATGATTATCATCAATATTATCATTATCATCATCATTATCATCATTATATCATTATTGCAATTATTATACATCATTATTGCATTTTATCATCATTATTTCAATTAATTATCATTATTATTGCAATTATGTGCAGTTAAATTTATGATTGGTCTTTATTTACTTTAATTACCCTCGTTAATTAAGTCATTAGCGCTGCCACGCACCTGTTAATACGTCCAGGAACATTAAGTACGAAAGAAGACGTGTAGAAGGTGTAAATGTAAAAGGAAAGCATGCATGAGAAGAGGAAAATGACCCAATCACAAGAGTTTAGTCTGGTAAGCGTTTAAATCCGAGGGAGGCGTGTCAGCCTTAAGGCTGATAGAAGGTGGTCAGTTGCTTTGCCACAGTTAGACAAGTATGGTATTATTTGTCTCTATAATGAAGGTTAAGTAAAAGGTGAGGAATTCACTACGAATCTTCAAAATATACTTTTATTTAAACACATTTAAAAACACAAAAAACAGGTAACACCAAATATAAACCTTAAAACAATACGGTGAACCAGAACCTAAAACAAGACAGGGAGCAGTCAGTTCTTAATCATTAAAAAATGAAAACTTAAAAATATCCACCTTACTGCCGTTAAAAACCTCGTCCTTCCGCCCGCAGGGGAAACAAAAGAAAAAAACACGTCATAGCTTCCACCAGGGTGTACATCGGCGCTTAGGACGGTTCAACCTATGCCCTCATACCCCCGCTCAGTTCCCGGGCTATATATAGCAGACCCCAGCAAGGATTTATTAGTGGGCTAGTAACTAGCCCCGTAACGACTACTTCCGGTCTCTCTCACCTAGATGGCGTGGCAGGTTTCCGCCGAAAATGTAGCTTTCTTTTTGCTAATCCGGGTTACAAATCCCTTTTCCCCTATAAAAAATAGCATTTGAACTATTTAAAAAGTTTAATCAATGCTAAAAGCAAAGTTGAGGCAAGCTTTTACCCGGCTTAAAGAGTGCATATAAAAACTGTTAAAAAAAAATGGCATGTTCCGTTAAAATCAAGGATAAAGTAACGAACCAACTCAACTATAGATATTAAACTAATAAAAATAAATATAAAAGAAGTAGAAGAAGATGCATCGTCACGTGCGTTTGCGCGGGCAGGCGGCCTCTTCGGGGAGACTCAGGCATTCCGTTTGCTCCGTCGCTACTTGCTAGTATGGGTTCACTACAACTCCTCCCACCAAAGTCGTTAACGTCAGTTGGCGAAACTGAACCGGTTGACGGAGAATAGGCCATAACTTCTGGAAAGAAGGACAAGGTTAATATGGTCTTATGCAGACAGGAATCATTGAAGGCTTTTTCAAAATTTTTATAATAAAAACAGGAGTGCACAAACCGAGCAAACCTAGAAGTGGTAATAACTCCCAAGAATCGCGACAGACTCCCCGATAATCTGCGACAGATCCCTTAAAAAATGTGTTACTGGCCATTTCTCGTCTAACCTTACTCTTCACGTCTCTTTCATCTAACCCCGTTCCGATTCGGAGACTCCAACTCAGGATAGACAATCTCTCTGTTGGGCACATAAGGCGCATTTGATTAATATGATACTCACCTAGCTGTGTGGAGGGTCATGTTTCTCGAATCAGGAAATTCACTGGCCAAGCTTCTTCACAATCCTGGCAGGCTTACTCCATCTTGGGCCAGTGCTCCGCGCTGACCACCATGACGAAAAATACGTAGCAGTACGATGTCCCTTTCCTCTGGTCGACTCTCTGCCTCAGTCCTGCGATTTTGTAGTCTCGGCCCATCCTGTTGGTCCTTCCTTGCAGCATCCTTGGCGGTATCCTTGCATCTCGTAGAATTTCCCTCAGCACCTGGGCCGTCTCCCTCCGCGCCGTCAATCTCGTTCGTAACACCCCGTGGAAATATCCATCTCTGCCAGTCATAGATAAGGGGTTGTTGACCCACGCTCCCTGGCAAACCAGCACTGTTGCGGGCAATTCTTACAAACGTAGCTTCTCGTCTCAATCATTAGGATGTTCCCTATCAAGGTTGCAACGCATCTTTCCACCACCTATTGCTTCTCTCAATATCCCATTAGCTTCTGGTTGATACCGAGTCGGGTAAGTGTGTCCGAGTTTGGATGTCTGACACACCTGAGAAAATAACCTACTTATGAAATTCTCTTTCCTTATCTGCAACTAGTAGACAGGTGGACCGAACAGAAGTACGTACTCCTTGATAAAGCATTAGCAACGTCTGGGCTTCCTTATTTAGGCAGAGTAATCAACTGCAGATATCTGGTGAAGTGATCTATAATTGCCAGATACATACCATGCCATGGGTAACCAAGCAAATCTATAAGATCCACCGATACTCTCTCCATGAGGATGTGTACTTCTGGCATGGCAGCTAACGGGGGGCCTTCTTCCTGGCCGGCCTTTCTCCGTTGACAGATAAGACAAGAAGTTGACAATCTCATCGTCTCGGCCAACATTTGAGGAAAAGTATAGTGGTCCTGAGGCCGACAGTAGTTCTGAAGATTCCTGGATGGCAGGCAGCTACATCTGCATGAACATCATCCTAGCTCTAAGTTCTCATGTACGAGGAATCACTAGTTGACTATTCTCTCCCAGGGAGGACTCTCAGCATGTATAGAAGATCACCTTCTTAGTTCAATTCCCCTCGAGATTCCCGGGATCCCTTTGCCTAGGCATCCGGCGTTCTTGCAAATAATCACGAACTTCATTCCAAAAGGTTCCTTCTTAGCTGAGCGCGGCAACGTCCTGTGGGTTCAAGATTCATCAATGGGAAATCTTTCTGCTCAAGAAGTCAGGCATGTATGTAAGCACCAGGTTTATAAGTTAAGGTGAACTATAAAAGACCCAACTCATGGCTCAGCGAGTCATCCTTCATGACTTGGTCCCTCTCTGGCAAATACGTGTAAAGAGGACGAATGGTCAGTGATTATCCTCAAATGCCTACCGTACTTAGGGATCAAGGTTCTAACTGCTTCAACCACTGCCAAGGCTTCAATGTCGATGGTAGGAAACTGTCTCCCCCTCACGTACTTCCTGGAAAAGTAGATACAGCATGGGGTTTACCTTCTTCATCTCGGCTGGATGAGGACAAGCGGCCAATAGCTACATACAACCAAGGCATCGCGTGTACTTCACAGGTGCGATTGAATCGGGTTGTTTCAGATGGGATCTGAAGCCAATTTGCCCTTCAAATCTTCAAATGCCAGTCTGTTGTGCCAGGGATCAGACCCCAGTGGAAATTTCGCTTGTTTCTTCGCAAGTGCATCAAGGGAGCAGCTACAGAACGATCTTCACCGGTTTTCCGGAAAAACGCAGTGGCTCCAATAAATTAGTCGAACTTGTTCACGTTACAAGGGTCTGTCATCGAGGAATCGCCTAACCTTGTCCGGATCTGGAAGTAACACCATTGGGGAGTAATTAGATGACCCAAGAACCCTGAAAGTTGTTTTAACCGCAACTTACATTTCTTCAGGTTCAGCCTTAAACCTCCTTGCAACAGACCCATTGTTTCGTCCAATGGTCCATATGTCTTCAAAGCTTCAGAGGCTACAACGACATCATCTAGAAAGCAAGTGTGTGTCTTCCCTAACACTAGGATGTACTACAGCGTTGATAGCCCTCTGGAAAGTGGAAGGTGGCTGCGGCTAGACCAAAGCTCCTCCTTGAACTGATACAGACACAACCGTCTAGAAAGCAGTCTTTTGGCGATCACTTTCGTTTACCTCTTACATCCCATTAGCAGTTTAGCGTCTAGTGGCTGTGAAACCGGTGTACCTGCTAACTTGTTCGATGGTCTTCAAGCCTGGGCATGGGTAGAGTATCAGCTAGTATCCTTGTTAAGATTGGCGGAAGTCAATGCAGACCTATGCACCTCCTCCTTCTTTCCTCACCAAGACTACAGGGGATAACCATGGCGAGGGTCGACTGGGAAGGCTCAATGGTGCCATCCCGCACATTGCCCGCACATTCTTGTCGTATGGTGTCACGGGCACTTTCGCTAGCCTCCACTGTCGTGACGGGATGGGTCTTCATCTGTAGTTACAATTTATGATGAATATTGGGACACAACCAAGAGGAGTATCTCGTTAAATAAATCGCTATACTGTTCTAAATCGTAAGCTTCCCTCTGGCGCACAGATCCTAAATGTGCCAAGTTCTCTCTTTGGATGGTCCCCCTCCATATCGAAGAGTTTTCAATGTACCCACATCCATACTTACTGGGGGGAAGACATCAAATCATCCACTAGTGTAGCCAAAATCACCAATACCAAAATCTTATAAAAGTCCTCAAGTAAATCGTCCCAAAGCCGATAGGTTCCTTGGTTCCATCTCATCTTGAAATGCCAGGATTAGAGTTGACTATATATCATTCCACCATACCACGTTTCACTGCCAACTTCATTCCCTCTTTCATAATACTGGGTGGGGCTTATCATTACACCCAAACACTTGCACTATTTTTAGTAACTGAAACTCTCTTTTGGCACTAGAATCTGGCTTTCTGCCTGCACTAACCCGATAGGGTTCATCAAACTCGCTGCTCACTGTAGTATTGACAAAGCAGCCTGATTTGGGCTGACAAATCACTGACCGAGATACACATACTCGTGAAAAATTATTATTATCATTGTTACAGTTATTCAGCAAGTCTTACACCTAGAGATGAATTGATCAGAAAAACCAGAAAGGGACCACTCACATTATTAAAGACATGTAAATCTTGGGAGGATGAGATTTTGCAACTAACTGAAAATTAAAATTCCGAATAAAAATCTATCCAAGCAACATCTCTCCAGGGAATGATATGTCCTTTAAAAAAACCAAAAACTGGGTGATTTACATTTTACCGTGTCCTCTATAAAAAACTTTTTACATGAACTTCACCTAGACCATTGAATACACACCTGAGGCACCTTTAAATGTTCGTTCAATAGGAGTGACAGACGATATATTTAGCTTCTCACATTTTACTCTCCTTAAGTATAGTCACTTCAGACCCAGTAATCCACAAAACATGTAAAAGATCTCCCATTAACATGTAGCCTAACCAGGGGACGACCCCGTTTAAATTTTTTTACTCTCCAGCATGGTTATCTTGGGAACCTGAGATTTCCTGGTTTTCTGACCCCCAAATCTTTGCTCATCTGGCCTCCTGAGTGAAATTCCTCACGTGCTGGTGAAGACCTCGCCCTGCCGTGAGGCGCTGAAAGGGGGCCCACTGCGTGCAAAGTGCCCGGCTCGGTGACAATTAAAAAAAACTGCAGGGTTCTCTGGCGTAGCCTGCAATCTCCCGTTTTTATAAACTGTTACTTTGGTGATATTGGCAGTACCTTTCTACTGAACGACCTCCCTTAAGCCATCGCCCGTGAATTTTGATTACCTGGGACTAAAGGTCCCTCACCTGAAGCATGGAATGCGTAGTTTTCCACACACGTTGTGCTGCATCAAAAAGCGATGGTAAGCTCTCATCCTCCCTTAAAACTATAGCTTCCCGTAGCCAATGGGGTAAACCTTGCAAAAACACCCTTCTAATTAATTCATCCGGCACACCAACGGCTATTGGGTAATCCCGGTATTCTTGATAAACTAATCCCTCACCGAAATAAAGAAATCCACGGTGCTTGATTATGACTTAATTTGGAACCCATGTAAATGTTTAAAAAATTCAGTACTAGAGCAAGTCCCCTGAATTTTTGACCTTGCCAGAGCTTTGAAATTATCCCATTCTGTATGCCATCAAAAACAGGAGAATTAACAATCCAATTTCTGCCGTCCCTCTAACACCGAAGCTCTCGCTGCGCGAATATACGTTTTCATCATTAGCAGGTTTAACTAAATTCTCTAGGGGCCCGTAACCAAGATTCTACTTCTTGATTACGCTTTTAATGGAAGTTTGCCGATTTTTGAATTTAGGCACCGAATCTTCTCTATTTATGACATACTCAATAGCCTTTGCGTGACAGGTGCAAATTAGAAGAGTTATGGGGCTAGTCTCTCTAAAATAATTCTCATATCTTTCCGTTCCACGTGCAAAAACTTGTTCCGCTCATTGCAACGGCCGTCAGCTCTTCGTACATTGAGAGGTCCATGTTCACTTCGTTGCTGTTACTCTGGTTAATTAAGGGTAACGTTACGTTTTCTAGAATCTGAAGCGTTTTTAAAATTTTCCCTTTTGCACCAGCTTCACTTTGCCTTAACGCGCTTACTTCTCTTACCCGGCCTATTTTATAAAAATATTGGGAATTAAAACTAAGAGATCTAGCATTCGCTAATTCATTTACCATGCCTGGCTTGAATGAGACCAAAATGGCAAGCAATTGACAGTCTCGCATCCCCTGCTGGGCCCCAAAAAAGATGGTAGTTGTAGGATTTGGTCTTTAATTTACTTAATTACCCTCGTTAATTAAGTCATTAGCCTGCCCCCACCTGGTTAATACGTCCAGGAACAATAAGGTGTCCGAAGAAGAAGACGTGTAGAAGGGTTGGTAAATGGTAAAAAGGAAAGCATGCAAAGTGAGAAGAGGAAAATGACCCAATCAAAGAGTTTAGTCTGGTAAGCGTGTTAAAATCCGAGGGAGTGCGTGTCCAGCCTTAAGGGCTGATAGAAGGTGGTCAATTACTTGCCACAGGTAGCCAAGTATGGTATCATTTGTCTCTTAATGGAGGTTAAGTAAAAAAAGGGGGAATTTCACTCACGAATCTTCAAAATATCATTTATTAAAACATTCTAAAACAACAAAAACAGGTAAACACCAAAATATAAACATAAAACATACGGGAACCAGAACCTAAAAACAAGACAAGGGAGCACTCAGTTCTTATCCCTAAAAAATGAAAAAATTAAAAATATCCCACCTTACTGCCGTAAAAAACCTCGTCCTTCGACCGCAGGGGAAACAAAAAGAAAAAAACAACGTCAATAGCTTCCACCGGGTGTACATCGGCCGCTTAGACGTTTTCAACCTTGCCCCTGCTACCCCCCCGCTCAGTTCCCGGGGGTATATATAGCAGACCCCAGCAAGGATTTTATTAGTGGGCTAGTAACTAGCCCCGGGAACGAACTACTTTCGGTCTCTCTCCCTAGATGGCGTGGCAGGTTCCGCCGAAGAATGATAGCTTTCTTTGCTAATCACGGGGTTTTCAAATCCCTATCCCCCATAAAAATAGCATTTGAACTAGTTAAAAGTTTTAATCAATGCTAAAAAAAGTTAGGCAAGCTTTTACCCCCGGCTTAAAAGAGTGCATATAAAAAACTGTTTAAAAGGAAAATGGCTATGGTTCCGTTAAAATCAAGGATAAAGTTTCACGACAAAATCAAACAATATATAAAACTAATAAAAATAAATTTTAAAAAAAGTATGAAGGAAGAGGCATCGTCCACGTGCGTTTGGCGGGCAAGGCGGGCCTTCTTCAGGGGAGACTCAGCATTCCCATGCTCCGGCGCTACTTGGCTAGGTATGGGTCACTACAATAATATATAATTTTGCAATTTTAAACAAAATAATAATAAATAAAATTAATAAAAATAAACAATAAATAATGAATAACATATTATTTAAAACGTTTTAATTATTTCGTATATAATTATTTTGAATTATATCTTTAAATAATAATGATATCAATATTTTTAAATTATATAATCCT
>NW_023658500.1:15000-23878 GCF_015228065.2 Penaeus monodon | reverse complement strand
AAGTGTAAATCACCTTCATATGCGAAAGATTTCTATATGTCATTACTAGTATTTTTCATTTGTATATATTGATTATTGTCGTGTGTGTAATTATTAATGGAAATATTGAAACTTGTGGAATATTGCTCAATCTAATAAACCTACAGCGAGAAGATATCTATGTGATTAATTCTATGATAACCTAAGTTACTAGAAACGTTAATGAGAAAGATCTAATTGTAATAAAAACACTATATTGAAATATAATCAACAATTCCTTATACTGGATATGCATATAATATATGATAATAAAGAGTACTAACAATAACAATAACAAAATAGATAATAATAATTCATTATTCGGGAAAAAGAAAATAAAGCTGCACACTTTACGAAATAGTTTGATACTATTAATAAGCCATAATAAAGCTACTTTCATTACGTGTATTATACGGCTGCTTCCCTTAGACCATCTTGACTTGTTTCTTACATATACTATCAACCTACATTGTACTGCACTTGTAACAACAAACGGGATTGTCATAGTATATATACATAAATATATTCATTTATAAATATATACATATATATATATATATATAGATATATATGTATAATATATATATAATATATATATATATATATATATATATTTATATATTATATATATATATTTGATATATATTGATATACATACATATAGATGTAAACACACATACATCTATGCACCACACACGCACGCACACACACACACTACACAACACATACACAATACACACACCACGCCACAACACACACACACATTCCTAATGAAACATATGTTTCAGAAACCTGAACGGAATTGCAATCAGTGCAGAAAAAAATCTTATATTCAATACGACATATCATTTAGAGCGAATTGCTGATGCATTTCTCTTTTTTGCTTCTGAAATACATGTAATCAGTGACACTAAAGAATTGCCCATAATCAGATTTTAATAGAGAATATATAATAAAAAAGTTTTCACCAGGTGGTGCTGTGGAAACTTTAACAAAAGTTCTTAACTTAACTTAACACACACACACAAACACACACGACACCACCACCCACATATATTATCTACCATACATAGACGTATTTATATTTATATTTATATAGATATGCATTATATATATATTATTATATATATATAATCTATATATAGATAAATATATATATATTATATATATATATATATATATATATATATTATATCTTATATGGCATTTATTGATACATAGAATATATTATATAAATATATTTTAGCATCTGTATATATATTAATGTACTACATATACAGCACACATACATCAACACCGCACACACACACACACACACACAACACAACACACATATATATTATATCACATACTATATGTTATTTTTTATTTTAATTTATATATATTGCCAATTATATATATATATATATAGATTATATATTAATAATATATATATATATAAATATATATATATATAGTATATATATCTATATTATAATATATATATATATATATATATTCATTTATTTATACATAGAAATATATTTTAAATATATATTTATGCATCTGTATTATATTAATGTACATACCTTCTCATGCACACATACATCAACACACAACGCACACAGACACACACACACACATTCCTATATGTATATACTGAAAAACTGATTCTATTGTGTGTGAGTATGTTTGTACGTTAGTGTGTAAAATATAATTATATATACGAGTGTGCGTAGTCTGTTTATATATTACGGCGACTCACGCACGCCGCACACACATACACAGATGACTAGATATTCTGCATACTTACATGCAAACATCCATAGACCATTCCCCCACACACTTTATATTTGAATATCTTTTGATCTAAGGTTCATTCAGGTAAATGGTTTGGGGGAAGTAACTTTGACGTTGGAGGCACTGCTGTCCTATAAATTTTGCATGTCTACAAATTCTTATTTTTTCCCTGTCTAACATACAAGGTACATAGCCCAGTGTTTACAATCACACGCAAACAAACATTTTACAGCCTAAATTGAAGCACTTTGTTTACAGCGCGTAGGAGAATTTGAGTGGTGCTACTATCATTAGTAAGATTTTTTTTTTTTTTTGTTATTCCGGAATAGTCCCCTTTTTCGTTTCTTGTTTTCACATTCACAACGAAAAGTTAGTGGTTTCTGTTTACTCCTGCAAAGATTTCACTTCATTATTTTTGGTAAAAACTCTTAACTGTAACGACATTTGTACTCCAGGGTTTAGAGGGTTTTAGTTTTTATCTTATCTAGTTATCTATTCATTCTATTATCTTTTTTGTTCTTTCAGTTCTTTTTTTGTGTTAGTGAGCTACCTCTGTTTACCATTAGGTGCCTTTTGACCCCTTGGTGTATGTATGTATTTTGTGTTGTGCGCGTGAGAATGTTTATATGTTTGTACTATTCTATATTTGCAAGTGGATATACTGTGTATTGGCGTAATGTCCAAAAATGACAATTAATATTTAAACATCACTATACAAGAAACACATTCGTTTTATCAATTCAAACTTGCAGTAAGTGTTTCTCAATATATACGCGCGTTTGTATTCTTATACTATGAAATAGAAATCAAGTACAAGAAGACAAGCTCGTTATCAGTTCATATGCAGCAGTGCGTATCTCAATATATACACAGCGCGCATGTAATCTATATACGCGAGTACCAAGATTTCTATATAAATTTCACATGAAAGATATGTTGAAATTCAGTAATATTTTAATCAAAGTGAGTGTACATCAAGACAAGTAAAAGAGACATTGCTTAAATTTAGTGAACAGTGGTCCTTAAACAGTCATTTTAGGCCAAACGAGCCACTCGAAGGTGATTGTGCCGCCAGTGGGGAGTGTGAGCGTGCGTGGTGAAGGCGGTGGGAAATGAAACACAGCAAGACTCAGCGGGTTAATGTTACGCTCACTGACTACGGTCCTTGCACACTGTCAGTCTGTTCCTCACTCACCAGTTTTGTAAACGAAGGTTCGCCGCAGAAGTTGGCAAGATCAGCAACCGATCTCTTCTCGGATTGTCGAGGGAAAACAGCGGAAACTTCTGACGTCAGACTCAACCCTCATGCCATCAATCCTGATGGCCTTTGATGAGTGGCTACTTGTGCTCGAAGATTTGAACGCGTCGCCTCACGTAACACGCCCTCCTGAGATACCACTCGGGATGCGGCTAGACCTACCGAAGTGCATAATTTTAATATATATTTTTATCTCCTCTCCTTATCATAAAATGATTCTAAACTGTTTAACTTATGGAAAAAATTATTATGTGCTGTCATTGTAAGAAAACACTGACGTAACAAGATTACTTACGACACTATAATCCTCCAGAGTCTCCACATCATCGAATCGTCGGATCCGCCTGTGGAAAATGAAACCTCATGGCAAGGCTGTCCTTACATCACATTCATGCATTTGTTTTCAGAAGGCGACACTGCTTCCCTTGTAACATACTTGGTACCTAGTAAAAGAACGGCCAGGTTTTGGTATAGCGATGCTATTTCACATGATAAAAATAAGGTTTTCAATGAATATTAAAAATCTGACCTCTTTTAACAGACATGTGGAAGAAAAAGCAAGAGCATTCAACAGTGTGTCCATACCTGACCCTCAGCTAGAGAAGGCCTAAGGGCAGGAGAGCATCCAGCCAACTGAACATGGTGTGATCTAGAAGAAAATAGACAAAAATCAACTGATGAAGTATATGATCTCTCAGTCAGCTGAAAATTCTACAGTGATGTGGGCAACAGCACGCCTGGAATAATCTTAGGTTTAATTGAAGAACAGAAATAACTAAGGTGGATTATAATAAGTGTGAGGATAAAGATAATCCATAGAAAACATTTTTTTTTATGCTATATAAGATTGTTAAATAATTCTACTGTAATCAATAAATGATATAGAGATGGACACGAGTGTGAGTTAATCACCACCAAGAGGGATAGGACCATGATGAAGAATCGTCCAGATGCTTATATAGTAGTATCCATCAGTGTCTGAAACCTTTGGAAATAAGACATTTTTTTAAGGTTCCTACTTCGTGCCACCTGTGAAAACATTTTACTATATATGCTCTATCTAAAATATGTTTATCGGCAAATCTTCAGTCCACTTGATTACATTTATGTTTCAGAGGAAATAAAGAGATGTATCAGCATTTGCTCTAAATGAGTCTCGCGTTTTTTTCTTCATTAATTTCACTTACATTCAATTTTCTGAAATATATGTTTATAGAAATGTGTGTGTGTGTGTGTGTGTGTGTGTGTGTGTGTGTGTGTGTGTGTGTGGTGTGCAAGTGTAGGTGTGCATGCATATGTTGTATATGAATATATATGAATATATATAACATATATTATATATATTATATATATTATATATATGAATATCTTAGAAACATAATATATAATATATATATATTATATATAATATATGAATATATATTATTATATATATATATATATAGATATAATATATATATATATATATATGTATCATCCAGAAACATATATTTATAAATAAATATATTTATGTATTATATAAATGCAGATAAATAATATATTATATATATTATATAATATATATATACATCTATACCTTATATATAAGCCGCGGTGGCGGGTTAGAGCTCAGACTTATGACTCGCACGACGGCAGTCCCTGAGTTCGAGGGTTTCGAGTCATCGCCAGGCGCGTTGTTTCCTTGGCAAGGGACTTCACCTCGATTGCTACCTAACCAATGGTGGCCAAGCCAGCCAAGTCGTGCTGGTCCTAAGCCCGATAAAATAGAGAGAATGATTACCTAAAGGTAACACCGGCCCTCCTCATGGAAAGGAACTGGTACCCTACCCTTACTCACTCCAAGAGAATCACATCATGAACACTACGTATCATGCTTGGACCCCCGGCGGCTCAAACATGAACCTACCATTAAAAAAACAAAACATATATGTGTGTGTGTGTGCATTGTCTGTGTGTGTATTTGTGTGAAATGATGTGTTGTGTGTGCGTGTATATATATGCATATATATATATTTTATATAATATTATATATAATATATTATTATATAATATATCTCTACATTCATGTATGTATGGTATTTATATATATATGTATATCTATATTCGATATATAAAATTAATAAATCACTTTTCCTACAATTATGTTAAAGTAATGTGTTATAAACATAATGTAGAATTTTGTGTGTGGAATATCATCATATGTTTTGTTTGCATTAACTGTACATATGTTAGGTAGTTCAATAAAACTGCATATTAGTACAAAAATCAAGGCAAATTTGACCGCTTTTTCTTAGCTGTTGCTTATGTATGTGAGTGGCGTGCGTGTGTGGGGGTGGGGGTGGGGGTTACGGGTGATCTAAGTGAGTGAGTGTGTGAGATAGAGTGAGGAAAAAAAGGAGAGAAAAGAGAGCGAAGTGAGAACGAGAGAAGGAGGGAGAAGAGAGAGAAAGAATTAAGAAAGCGGAGAAGTGGGAGAGGCGAAATGAGGAGGGATGGGAGAGCGTATGAGAGAGAGAGAGAGAATCAAGATAGGGGAGGAGGGAGAAAGGGATCAGAGAGGGGAAGGCATGAGAAGAGAAAGAGGGAAGGGTGAGGGATGAAGGATGTGAAAGAGAAGTGAGAAAAGCAAGGGAAAAAAGAGAGCGAGATACCTACCGAAAAGGGGGGGGGGGGTGTCGTGAAACAGGATCATTGCTTTTAGTTACTAGTGCGTGATGAAGAGTGTAGTGTCCTCATTTTAACAAACATAAGAGGGATTTTCTTTAGACCTGACGAGCATCCTTCCCTCATCAATTATTCGAAAATCCGATACTTGAAGGAGTAATTAAGCGTCGCACGAGAGACACTTGGCATTGTTTGCGAATATTTTGTCATTTACACTGATTCGCATGATTATGGTGATTTTCGCCACCTCCATATCCACCTATTCAGAGCTTATGACCTAAATCTAGGAGCTTACTGCTATAAAAATAGATAAATAAATAATAATAAATAACTCGCTAAAAATTAAATCGCACAAAGTATTCGGACTAAAACACCATCTGATGAATCCCCCTTTTAAACATATATATATATATTATATATATATATATATATAATATATATATAGTATTATAATTATGTATATTATATATGGGCACATACGCACACATACATTTTATACTCTAAACACACAATAATATATACAAAATATGTGTGCTATACATGGGTATATCACACACACCACACATAACTTGAATACAACGCACTACAACACACATATATATCCTATGTTCATATATTATGTGTGTGTGCTGCTTTATTACACTGTTCGCGAAGTTTATACTATAGATATTGAAAAGCCTTTCATGGATTCCCTATTTGCTTTAGATTTCCTTTTCGGAAGAATTTGCTTCCTAATGCCCTTTCAGAAATGCATTCTTCAGCAAATATCAGATATATATTGGATAATAGAGATTTCTAGGGAACAGTTTTGACTCGAGTCATCAGGTGAGTCCTCTGGTTCTCTGCGAGATGTCTGATGAAAAAAACAAAAACGAATAACATGACTATACATATATATATGTACTATAGAATACATACATAAAACTATTTATTTTAGGAGACTTTTTTATTGATATTACTAATATTTTGTACAACATAACCATGTTGAGATCGTAAGTCTGGCGTGGCTCTGCCGTGTGTGTGGCCACGACCCAACCAATGGGACGACCAGTTAGGGCGTCTTCCCTGCTGGAAGGCGGGGACTCTCGCCCATCTTGCCTGAGGAGGGGAAGGGTCGCCAACCCTACCACGCCCACCAGATACTCGACGCAGTGCTCGAGGAGCTATCGCATACATGAGTAATATCCTGTTATCAAATTCCCTTGATCTAATGATTTTTTGGTGTTATTTCCTATTTGTTGTTACCATTCTGTATCCTCTATTCTATATACTGCATCTTTCATAAATGTTTTCTTCTTTGACAGAACACTAGGATGGTGTGATTTTTTATTCCCAAGAACGTGCAGAACGGGAGTCAACCTGCCCTTCAATTAACTCTGACGGAACAGCTCCGAGAACTTCAGCATCACTAAGGACAACCGTTACCTGGACTTTTGGCTCCCTGCGCGCGCTTCACAAGTCGCTTCCCTTCACGCTGATCAGGTATGACAGAAGTGTATCCAAATAAACTTATAGGCATTAACTTACTTTAACTCATAACTTAAAGCGTTAATAGGGAAAATGAAATTATATACTTCGTTTTTGATGGTAAAGCACCATTGCATATTATCTAACGTTACTTTTACATAATTTATTTTTACGAGAGTGTGCTCACCGGTTCCGTTGTGTGGAAAACGCTCGTGCTAACGCCGTACTCACACGTACTTTTGCCGTGTTTGAGAGCTCCAGCACAGACTGTTTCTGGTCAAGTCGTAGAGCGTGGTGGACAAGCTGTTCGCCGATATCCATATCAACTTGTTAAACCTTGTGCCTCAGAACATCGCCAGCTACCTGCACGATCGGGTTCATGACCTGCTTGAAGAGTCAAGCAACTTGGACGGCAATATATGAGGATGTTTCCCAGTGCCGGCTTCAGGAAGGCTTTTGCTAGGATCGTGAGAACCCATGTGCTTCCAACGTGAAGGTACAGTTATAAGATCCATCCAGGATATAAGAATTCTTAAGCTTCCAATATGATGAAACGTTTGTGAGTGTACAGAGGACAATAAAACACAGCAATATAACTTTCTTCTTTGATCAATCATATCCTCCTGTGGTGTACGAGTTTTGTGCTGTATTGGATGTGTATATTATGCATCCAATCCTGTCGTGATCGGGCTGACATGTAGGACCACAAGCATGACAGCCACCGCTATTAAACATCGCGACAAGCCACAACACCCCACATGTGCAAGAACCAGCCGGAGACGATACACTGCAACAGTACAATACGCTGTACATAGAACCACCGTAGAAGCTCGAGAGAAGAGAAAGTAGAAAGAAGAAGAAAAAACTTACGAATAGTGTTTGAGTGCTAGAAATCATGACCAAATAGCTGCCCAGAAAAGGTCGCCCTGAAGGAAGCTCCACCAGACGCACATGAGATGAGAGAATTCAAGACGTGCTTGTCGCTTTTTTGATTTATTATTGTTATTATTATTATTATTATTATTAGTAATTTTATTATTATTATTATTGTTATTATTATTATTATTTCATTACCGAGCGAACGAATATGCACCTGCATCCTGAATCCAAAAAGGTAAAGGAAATGCCATTGGTTCGTTTTATATGGTACGCTCTCCTTTAAAACCCCGAAATCACCCTTTTATTTTATTATTTGATATTTCTGTATAATTTTCCTTTGGGTTTTACGCACGTGCACACATACACCACCACGCACACTTACAACCACACGCACACATACAAAACCCCCCACACGCACACATACAGCACACGCGTACATGCACACATAACGCACCGTACGTTAGAAGCACAGCATGCTACCTCACGCACACACATCATGTACAAAGCGACACACACATGCACTTTTACATGTACTTCGCATACGTACAGTCACGCACAACAACACAAACATTTACACGCACACATACTCGTAATACGCATACATACCGACACGCTCACACAAACACACACGCACACTCACACAACATATATATAGATAATTATATATATATAGTAATATATCTATATATATATATATATATATATTATATGTATATATATGTTAATATCATATATATTCAATATATATATATATCAATATATTATATATATATATATATATATATATATATATATATTATATATATTATATAT
>NW_023658500.1:0-10000 GCF_015228065.2 Penaeus monodon | reverse complement strand
TTTGAAATATATATATATATAATAAAAATTATATATATATATATATATTATTATATATGAAAACATCATGCACACAGTCACATCATTTCGCAACCACACACACACCACACCACACGCAGACCATAAACGACAACAACCACACTCTATGGTGCGGTGCGTTGTGTGTTTGTGGTGTTTGTGTGTGTGTGCGTATTATATTTGGTGTGGGGGGAAGTGAAATGGGTGGACGTTTGTGCAGTATCTTATGTTTTCACATACACACACACACACACAATATATGTAGTATGATTATTTTATATATATAATATAATAATTATAAATATAGTGTTTTTTTTTTTTTTTTTTTTATTTTTATTAATTTTTTTTTTTTTCAACAGCCTTCTTCCACTACAGGACATGGGCCCCTCTCTAAATTTCAATACTGAGAGGTTATATGGCAGTGCACCCTTGCTTGTTTGGATCCCCTTTCCAATCAACCGCGGTTTTTTGGCCCACGGCGGGATTCCCTATGACACTACGTTTTGATTCTAAAAGCGATTGTCGTTGTCTGGTAACCATCGAGGTGAAATTCCTTCCCCAAAGGAACTAGCCCCGGGCCCGGTGAATCGAACCCCCGAACTCAGTTACCGTCGTGCAGTCTTGAGGCCCATGCTCTAACCCACTCGGCCACCGCGGCCTCCATATATATATAATATATATTATTTTATATATATATTATAAAATATATAAGCATATTATATGTATATATATACATTTATATATTTAATATCACATAAAAAATATTTATATTTAATTATATGTTTGTTATAATACTACATAACCCCCACACACACACACACAACACACACACAACACAACACATATATATAATATATATATATATATATATATTTTATTATATATATAACTAAATATATTTTTTATTTAAAAATATGTTTTTGTAATATACAAAATACACCACAACAACACACACAACCCCACACCCACACACACAAAAACATATATATATATATATAATATACTACATATTATTGTATACATACATAAGATCACACATACATCTATGCACACACACAACACAAAACACACAACAATACACACAACACACACCACACACAACCCAACACACACACACACACACAAAAAACACACACACAACACACACACACCCCCCACACACACAACATACCATTTTTATAAACATATTCCTAAAACCTTTTTTTTAATTTTTGTTGTGTATCTCTTGCGTTGTTGTAAAATGTAAAAAATTTTAAGATTTTTGCTTATGCCTTTATGTATTACTACACCACACACCACAAAAACTCACACATATACAACACGCCCGATACATATATGGAGAAATAGATATCTGCAGAAATTTCCTAGTAAAAACTACATACCCCCTTCCCCACACATATAATTTGATATCATTTTGGGTATTCCAAGTCATTCGGCATGGTTGGGGAAGAACTTTTGATGGAGGCACTGCTGTCTATAAATTTGCATTCCGTAATTTTTCTTTTTTTCCTCCCTGTCTACATACAGGTATATTCCCAATGTTTACACGCGAAAAACACACCAAACAGTTTTCATTTTAGTCCAAATTAACACATTGCTTACAGGCGCGTAGGATGAAAATTTAGCAATTTTTTTAAAACTTTTAAAATTAACGGCATTTTTATCCAGGGGTTTAGAGGGTTTTTCTTTATTTTATTAGTTATTATTTTTTTCATATTTTTCATTTCTTTTTATTTTAGTTCTTTTTTGTCAGCTACCTTTGTTTTCCAAATTTGGTGAATTTTGCCCCTTGGGTTGTATGTATTTTTTTGTGGGATTTAGGTATGTTTATATTTTTGTAAAAAGCTCATAAGTTGCAGGGGGATATACATTATTGCAGGAAAAGCCAAAAATGACAAATGAAAAAATTTAAAAAAACACCCAAAAAGTTTAACTGCAGTAGTGTTTTTTCAATATATACATGTTCGGTCATATACAAATGAAAAAAAATCACAAAAAAGAAACACGTTTCGTTATCATTCCTTTTGTTTTCTCAATAATACACAAACGCGCATGTATTTTTATATACGCGGTGCCAAGAATTCTATAGGGAAAAATACATGAAAATACGTTTTAAAATCCATAATTTTAATCAAAAGTGAGTGGTGTACTCATCGAGACAGATAAAAGAACTTTTTGCCTAAATTAGGTTAACAAAGTTCCTTTAAACATCTTTGCCAAAAAAAAACCGCCGAAGGGAGGTGCCGCCAGTGGGGAGCGTGAGCTGGTGGTAAGCAGGGGGGAATAAAAACAATAGGGGAGCGGGTGAAGGTCCGCCCTTTACGCGGGCCTTCAATTTTCACTCTGTTCCTCCTAACCAGTTATAAACGGGAAGGCGCCCAGAATTGGCGACCGAAACCGATCTCTCCTCAGGATTGTCAAAGGGGAAAAAGCGGAAACTCTGACGTCAAGTAAACCCTCTCCATCATCCTGATGGCCTTTGATGAAGGCTATTTTTGCTCGAAAGATTTAACGAGTCGCCTCACGTAACAAAGCCTCCTGGATACCACTGGGGTGCGCTAGCCCTAGAAGTGCATAAAAATTTTTAAAAATGCATTTTTATTCCTCTCCCTTTTCATAAAATGAGTCTAAATTTTAAATTATGGAAAAATATTTTTTGGCTGTCAATGTAAAAAAACTGAGATAAGCTGTCTCAAAAATGATTTGATAGATTACTTACGCACTAAACCTCCAAATCTCCACTCATCGAAAAACGTCGGATTCTGGCATGTGGAAATGAACCTCATGGGAAGGGGGTCTACATCCACATTCTGCATTTGTTTTGAGCAGCGTGCTTCCCCTTTTACTACTTTGGTAATCCTAGAAAAAGAAACGGCCAGTCTTTGTAATAAATGACATTCCCCAACGAAAAAAAAGTTTTCCAATGATCTTTAAGGCAGACCTCTTTTAGCAAGATGTGGAAGAAAAAGCAAGCGCCTACAACAGTGTGTCCCTACCTGACCCTCAGCCAGGGAGAAGCCCAAGAGGGGAGACATCACCAATGAAAAAGGTGTGATCTAGAAAAAAAATGGCTAATCAATGATGAAATATATGAATCTCTCAACACCCAAAAAATTTCAGTGGGGGAAAAAAAAGATTACAGCACCCAGGAAATAACCTCAGGTTGAATTTAAAAACGAATAAAGAAAGGGGGATTTAAAAGTGTGAGATAGAGAAACCAAAAGAAAACATTTTTTTTATGTTTTATAAAATTTTTAAAATAATATACTGAAAACAAAAACAGGGTATAAGAGAGACACGAGTATGAAATTTAAACACTCACCAAGGAGGGATACTACCAGTGATGGAAAACGTCCACGAGGCTTATATAGTTTTTATCAGTGTCTTTCGACCTTTGGGAAAAATAAAAATTTTTTTTAAAGGGTTCCTATTCAGCCCACCTGTGAAAACTTTTTTCTATATAGTCTCTTTTAAAATTTGTTTATCGGAAATCTTCAAAGTCATTTAAACTTTTTATTTCTAGGAAAGAAAAATTGTATCGCAATTCGCTCTAAATGAAATATCCCCTGAATACATTTTTTTTTTTTCTGCACAGTTTCAATTTCCCTTCAAGTTTTCTGAATATATGTTTTTTAAGGAATTGTGTGAGGTATGTGTGTGTGTGTCTGGTGGTGGTGCATAGTGTATTTCTGCGCATATTATTTGTGAAAATTTTATATTTATACCATAAAAAATTATTTATGAATAAAAATATTTTAGTATGTATTAAATGAGAATATATATATAAATTTCTCTATTTACATACTACTAAAATAATTTATTCATAAATATACTTTATGGTATAAATAATATATTCACATATATACATTGCAGCAGAATACATCTATGCACACACACACAGAAAACCCACACACATACACTCACAAAATTCCCAAAACATAATTCAAAAATTTTGAATGGAATTGAAATCGTGCAAAAAAAAAAATGTTTTTCGCGGGGATATTTCATTTAGAGCAAAATTGCTGATACATCACTTTTTTTCCTATGAAATAAAATGTTATCAAGGATTTGAAGATTTGCCGTAAACAATTTTAAAAGGGGACTATATAGAAAAAATTTTTCCAGGGGGCGAAGTAGGAACCTTTTAAAAAATGTTCATTTTTTCCAAAAGTCGTAAGACACTGAAGAATATAAAAGCCTCGTGGACGTTTTCTCATCATGGTAGTACCCCCCTTGGGTGAGTGTTTAAATCTCATACTCGTGTCTCTCTCTTATCCTGTTATTTGTTTACAGTATAATTATTTTAACATTTTATTAACATAAAAAAATGTTTTTCTTTTGGGGTTATCTCTATCTCACACTTATTAAATCCGCCTTCAGTTTTTCTTTTTTTTAAAATTAAACCCTGAGGTTTTTTTTCCTGGCGTGCTGTATCTCTTTCCTCACTGTATTTTTTGGGTGATTGAGAGATTCATATTTTTTCATCATTTGTTTAGTCCATTTTCTTTCTAGATCACACCATGTTCATTGGCTGATGCTCTCCTCCCTCTTAGGCTTCTCCGGGCTGAGGGTCAGGTATGGACACCTGTGATATCTTTTGCTTTTTTTCCAATGTCTTGCAAAAGAGGTCTAGATCCTTAAATGATCTTTGGAAAACCTTTTTTTTCGTGTGGAATTCTTTATTTACAAGACAGGGCCCGTTTCTTTTTCTAGGTTCCCCAAGTATGTTACAAGGGAAGCAGCGCTGCTAAAAACAAATGCATGAAGGGGGAGTAACCCCTTGCCATAAAGGTTCATTTCCACATGCCAGAACCCGACGTTTTCGATGATGTGGAACTCTGGAGGATTATAGTGTGTAAGTAATCCAAATCATTATTGAGACAGTTTATACTCAATGTTTTTTTACTTTGACAACAAAAAATATTTTTTCCATAAGTTAAACAATTTGACTCATCTTATGAAAAGGAGAGGAGATAAACATGCATTTTAAAAAGTTTTTTTGCACTTCGTAGGGTCTAGCAGCACCCCGATGGTATTTGGAGGCTTTTTAAAGGGAGGCGACCTTTAAATCTTTCGAGCAACAAGTAGCCTTCATCAAAGGCTCAGGAGGGGCATGGGGGTTGACTCTGACGTCAGATTTTCCCGCGTTTCCCTTTGACAACCTGGGGAAGAGATCGGTTCGGATTTGCCACTTCTGTGGCGACCTTTCCCCCGTTATAAACTGGTTATGAGGAACAGAGGACAATGTAAAGGACCTGTCAAGTGAGCGTGACCTTCACCCGCTGATTGTGTTTCATTCCCCCCTGTTTCACCCCCACGCTCACGCCCCCCCACGGGCACCACACCTTCGGCTGGTTTTTCTTTGGCTAGATGACTTTTTTAAGGAACATTTTTAAACCTAATTTAGGAAAAAAAGCCCTTTTTATCTTCTCGAGATGTACCCCTCACTTTTGATTTAAATTACGGATTTTAAACGTATATTTCATGTAGTTTTTCCTATAGAATTCTTGGCACTCGCGTATAGGGGACTACATGCGCGTTTTTGTATATATTGAGATAACAGAAGGAACTGATAACAAAACGTTTTTTTGTTATGTGATTTTTATTTTATTGTAAAAGACCGAACACGTGTTATTTGAAAACACTACTGCAGTTTGAACGTTAGGGTTTTTTTTAAATTTTCATTTGCATTTTGGCATTCCTGCAATACACTTTATCCCCCTGAAACTATATGAGCATTTCAAACATAAAAACACTCCCCAAACCCACACACAAAATACTACACACCCCAAGGGGTAAAAATTACCTAATGGTAAAAAAAGGTAGTGACAAAAAAGAATGAAAAAAACAAGAAATGAATAATAGAATAAAAGATAAAGATAAAAAAAAAAGAAAACCCCTTTAAAACCCCCTGGAGTACAAATGCCGTTACATTTTTAAAGATTTTTTAACAAAATAATGCTCATTTCACCTACGCGCCTGTAAGCAATGTGCTTCAATTTGGACGTAAAATGTAAATTTTTGCGTGTGTTTTTTTCGCGTGTAAAACATTGGGCAATACCCGTATGAGACAGGAGGAAAAAAACAGAAAAAATTACGGACATGCAAAATTTTGACAGCAGTCCCCACTCAAAATTTCTTTCCCCAAAAGCCATTCCCCGATGACCTTGGAACCCCAAAATGATATCAAAAATTTTGGGGGGGAAGGGGGTTGTGAGTGTTACTTGTAATTCTGCTGACTATCTTTCATCTCTTATATTGTTCGGTGCTGTGTGTATATTTTTGGGAGTGTGTTTTGTGTGGTGTGTGTAGTAATACATAAAGGAAAGCACACTCTTATATTTTACATTTTACAAAATAAGCACAGAGATACACACACAAAAATATAAAAAAAGGTTTATGGAATATTTTTATGGAATGTGTTTGTTGTGGGGTTTTTGTGGTGTTGTGTGATGTGGTGTGTGTGTGTGTGTGTGTGGTGTGGTGTGTGTGGTGTGTGGTTGTGTGTGTGTATGTGTGGGGTGTTTGTGTGTGTGTGTGTGGAAGATGTATGTGTGCATCTATAGTATTATATCAATATATTGTATGTATATGATATATATATATAATGTGTTGTGTGTTGTTGTGTGGTGTGGTGGTGTGTGTGTGTGTATGTATGTATATAAACACAAACATATATTTAAAATAAAATTTATGTATTATATAATATAAATTATTAAAATATAAATATAAAATATTTTGGTGTGTGTTGTGTGTGTTGTGTGGTGTTGGTGTGTGGTGTATTATGAATATACACAAACATATAATTAATATAAATATATTTATGTTATATATATATATATAAAGTATTATATACATATACATATGTTTAATATATTATATATATATATTATATATATTTTAATATTATATAGGAGGCCGCGGTGCCGGTGGTTGAGCATCGGCCTCAAGACGTCACGACGGAAATCTATTTCGAGGGTTCGAGTCCCCGGGCCCGGCGAATTTCCCTTTGGGGAAAGGAATTTCCCCTCGATTGGTTCCCCAGACAACGACATATCGCTTTGAGAAGTAAAAAACGTATGTGTCATGGGGGAAGTCACCGCCGGGCACAAACCGCGGTTGATTAGGAAGGGATCCCAAACAAGCAAGGGGGACACTGCCCTATAAAATCTCAGTATGAATTTAGAGAGGCCTATGTCCCCGTAGTGGGAAGAATGGCTGTTTAAAAAAAATAAAATAATAATTTAAAAAAAAAAAAAAAAAAAAAAAAACCTATATATAATATATAATATATAATATATAATTATTACATAATACATAATTGTGTGGGGGTGTGTGATGTGAAACATAAGAACATGCACAAAAAGCCACATCATTTTACTTCCCCCAACACACATATACATGCCCCACACAAAACACACCACACACACCACGCACACGCACACATAGATGTGGGTGTTAGTGTGGAGGTTGCGGGTGTGTGGGTGGGTGGTGCGAAATGTGTGTACATGGTGCAGATGTTTACATATAAAATATATATATATATATATATATATATATAATATAATATATATATTATTCAAAAGAACGTTTCTCCTAAATAATGTAAATGAGTGCGGCATTTCTGAAGAGGGGGAGAAAGAAGAAAGGGGGATAAGAACGAGAGAGAAAGGGGAAGAGAGGAGAGTGGGAAGGAGGGAAAAGAGAGGAGGGGGGACCGGTAATGAGGAAAGGGTATAAAAATAGGGAGGAGGAAAGAAAGGAAAAAGAGGAGGGAGGCCCGGGGGAAAAGATAGGAGGGGAAAAAGTGAAGGGGGGGGGGGAAGTGAGAGAGGAGAAGAAAAGGGGAGAAAAAAAAAAGGGGAAAGTACCTATAGAGGGAAAAAAAAGGGGGGGGGGGGGAGAAATCGTAAAAAAGACATCAATGTTTCAGGCTGGTGAAAAACTGTAGGTCTATTTTAGAATATTTTTTAAAAAATGGAAGGAAAATTTTTTTAGACACGACGAATCATCCTCTACAACTGTTCGAAAAAATCCCCTTTCTTTAAGCGGAAATAAGCGCGCACGAGAGACTCCTGTCATTAATGCGAATACTTTTTCACTTAACACTTCATTAATACTTTCACTTAACACTTTCTTAAAACTTTAAAACTTTTCTTTTACTTAACACTTTCTTTAATACTTAAAACTTTTTAAAAAACTTAACATTTTCTTAATATTCACACTTTTTTAAACTTAACACTTTACTTAATATTAACACTTTATTAAAACTTAACACTTTTACTTTCATTTACACGTCACTTAATACTTTTTTTACTTAAATGTCCGACTGATTTTTGGACTTCGCCCCCTGCCCTATTCACTTGGTCAGAATTACGAACCAAAATGTAACCAAAAAAATAAGAAGCTGTTTAGTATTGTACCCCCCACACAGCACCACAATTGCATATATACCACAACATACATTACAAATGCATAACCACCACCCCAACACAAAATAAAACAACAACACATAAACAACACATACACTACACATACAACATACAACACACACCACACTACACCCCACCCAAAAACACAACCCCCACACAAAACATACACATAAAAAACACATACACACACACCACACACACACAACACACCACACACACACACACAAAAATATATATATAATTTTATATATATATTATATATAAAATGTATATAAAATAATTATAATAATATACAACCAAGGCACACAAACACACACAACACACACACACACACACCCACACACAACACCCACACACACACAATATATATATTATATATATATAATATATATATATATATTATATATATATATTTATATATATATGTAATATAAATAACATATATACATTATTATATAAAAATATATATATATTAAAATCTAATATAAATATATAATAAATATATATATTATTTTTATTTTTTACATACATTATTACATAATATATATTACAATATATTATATATATTTTTCTTTAAAATACAATAATTAACATAAATACAATAATACATAAATATACCATTATAATATACATATTACAATTTTTAACTATATATATATACAAAATATTTTAACATATAACTAAATTACATATATTATACATAATAAAATATATATACAATAATGCAATATATTTTATATTAATAATTTTATATAAATTAATTTTATATATAACAACATATATAATGCATATATAATAATATATATTTCAATATAATAATATAAATATACTTTTAAAAATATATACATATATATATACATATATATATACTCATATTAACATATATATACATATATATTACAATATATAATATTATAATATATATATACTTTTATATAAATAGATAAGATATTTAAAAATATATATATATATATATATATATATATATTATATATATATCGTGTGGGTGTGTGTGGTGTGTATGTATGTGGTGTGTGTGTGTGTGTGTGTGTTGTGTGTGTGTGTGTGTGTGTACTTTTGTTATATAAATTATTATATATATATATAATTAATAATATATAAAATATTTTATATGCTTATAAGTAATTAAGGGCTGGATTGTGATTTTTATATATATATATATATATATATATTATATATTTTATAACATTAATACATATTTTAAATATTATATATATATATATTTATATACTTATATATAATTATATAAATATTTTAATATATAATATATATATAATTATTGTGTGGTGTGTGGGTGTGTGTTGTGTGTGGTGTGGTGTGTGTATGCATGTGTGGTGTGGTATGCTTGTGTGTGTTTTATATATGTATATATAACAAATTGACTGGTAATTTATAAGGGATGCCCCCCATTCTTTCCCCAGGAAGTAGTTGCTTAGGTATCATTTTTGGGCCTCAAACCCCTACGTATCCATATTTGCCTCCCCCTATAGCAAATCCCGGAAGAGTGAACACAAAAAGGCCGATACGGG
>NW_023658499.1:15000-20000 GCF_015228065.2 Penaeus monodon | reverse complement strand
ATATATGATATATATATCTATATATATATATACATATATATATATATATATATATATACTATATATATATATATATATATATATTATATATATATATATATTAGTGTCCTGGTTAAGACAATAAACTGCACCTGGTTCCCTTGAAACAAGGATAGCACCCTATTAAGCTCCCGATACCAGGGTTGCGGTGAAAATGTCGGTAGCAGGGCAGTGGAAATCTGGTGAAAAACACCTCAGTTCTTGACGATTACGGTTTCACAAATAATATGTCTGGCGTATTACAGTGTAACTGTTTAAAGCGGCAGAGAAGTTCCTCCTAGTTTAGTTGGAGGACTTCGAGTTGAAGAAAAGAGCCTGGCGGGATTCCAATCAATGTTATTTTCTCTGACAAACCTCTACACAATGTTTAAATACAGAAAACGATAATTCATAACACATCGCCCGTCGTGTGGGGTTATCAAGGGGCGCGTTAGTCAGTGTGCAACAGGCTGAAAAATGTAAACATGCATCTGGAAGACAAAGAAGATAAAGAAAAAACATGTCCAATTAAGAAACATTAAAAATCGGAACGTGGAACGTAAGGAAAATGAAAGAGATGGGTAAATACATACTGTCTGTAACGAAATGGATAGATACACCATTCCAAATAATAGGAATATGAGACCATTGGAGAAAAGTAAGCGAAGTTCAAAACTAAAAGAAACAAGAGTTCTTCTTTCTGGAAAGAAGAAAGGAAAATTTATAGTCACGGAGGCTATGATTCTCACCCTGTGTAAAAAAACTGCAAATACACTAATGGGTACAGCCCAATAAAATAATCGCAATGTGAAAAGTCAGAATACAAGCAAAACCTCATAATATAGTATTACACAATGCTACGCACCAACCAATATTGCAAGTGATGAAAGAAATGGAAATTTTTATAACTCTCTCCAAGATACTTAGACACAATCCCTAACAGAGATGTAAAAATAATCATGGGAGACCTTCAACGCCAAAGTAGGAAAAAATTAATTCTAAAAATTACACCTGTGAAAATTCGCCTTAGGAGATATAAATGAAAGTAGGTAAAGATTATTGAATTTCTGTAGTACAAATAAAGTATTAGCCAATACATTGTGCCAACACCCACCCAAGAACTTGTACACGTGGTTTTCACAGACAAAAGAACAACGCAACCAAATTGACTACATTGTGCTGAACCAAAAATGAAAAGTTGCATAAAAAATGCTCAAACAAGACTGGTGCCGACGCAACAGGACCACCAACTACTAACTATCGACTTTAAATAAAGTCTCAAAAGATGGAGGGTACAACACCACCTCAAGCTCGACCTACAAACTCTTGATAACAATTATAAAATTACAGTGTCAAAACAAATTTGAAAAATACTCAATCAAGGTGATGAAGATGATAAAACAACAAAATGAGGTATGGAAGAAGGAAAAGAACTCCTGCCTGAGCTCTGCTTAAGAAACTATGCCAAAAAGAAAAAGACAAATTCCCCCGGATAATCTGAAAAAACCATAAGTGAAATTGAAACAAGAATATGCCTAAAAATAAAAAAGGTATCAATAATCCAGTGAAAAAGTAATTACAAAAAACTAAATACAAAAATTCAAAGATTATTGCGACAAGATAAGGAAAAAAATATTTAATGGAACATTGCCAGAGAATTGAAAAACTGTTCTATCAATAAGACAACTAAGACTTACCACATTATATTACATATATGTATAATATATATTTATATATATA
Organism: Penaeus monodon; assembly: GCF_015228065.2. Taxonomy (NCBI): domain Eukaryota; kingdom Metazoa; phylum Arthropoda; class Malacostraca; order Decapoda; family Penaeidae; genus Penaeus; species Penaeus monodon. Next base: position 18,242 of record NW_023658499.1, on the reverse strand, counting down.
TATAATATATAATAATATATATATATTATAATTATATACATATATATAATCTATATATATTATAGGATATATATATATTGTATATTGAATATTTTTCTTTTACGGTAGTTCATGTTTGAGCCGCCGTGGTCACAGGCATGATACTCAATTGCAGTTTTTCATGTTGTGTGCTCTTGGAGTGAGTTACGTGGCAGGGTCCCAGTTCCCTTTCCACGGAGAGTGCCGGTGTTACCTTTTTAGGTAATCATCTCTCCAATTATCCGGGCTTGGGCCAGCACAGACCGGGCTGGCTTGGCCATGGAGGTCCATGATTTTCTGGGCATTAGAGCGGTGGTTTGCCGTTGCCTTCGTCCGTGTTTTTATAGAGTCACCATCCCGATTTACCCGGCACTGGAGCTAATAATAATATACATACACACATATTATATATATAATAATATATATTTATATATATATATAATATATATATATCTATTATTTATATATCTATATATTATATATCTATATATATATATTATATATAGATATATAGATATATAGATATATAGATAATAGATATATATATACATATAATAATATATATATATATATATATATATTATATATGTGTGGATGTATATAATATATTAGTTCAGTGCCGGGTAAATAGGATGGTGAGTCTATAAAAACACGACGAAGGCAACGGCAAACCAACCGCTCTTAAATTGCCAAGAAAATCATGGAACTCCATGGCCAAGCCATGCCCAAGTCTGTGCTGGCCCCAAGCCCGGATAAATTGGAGAAGAAGATTACCTACAAAGTAACACCGGGCACTCTCCGTGGAAAGAACTTGGGGACCTGCCACGTACTCACCCAAGAGATCACAACATGAAAAATGCAATTGGAGGATCATGCTGTGACACGGCGGCTCAACAGAACTACCGTAAAAAAGAAAAATATTAATATATAATATATATATATTATATATAGATATATTATATATATATATATGTATATAATATATAGATATATATATATACTATATATATAATATATAGTTATATATATATTATATACATATATGTATATATATATGGGTAGAGTTTCTTTAGATTGTCGTATTGAATAGAACAGTTTTCAATTCTTTCTGGCATGTTCATTTAAATATTTTCCTAATCTGTCGATAATCTTTGAATTTTTGTATTTAGTTTTTTAAATTACTTTTTCAACGGATTATTGATACCTTTTTATTTTAGCATTCTTCTGTTTCAATTTCATTAGTGTTTTGTAAGATATCCAGGCGGGAATTTGTCTTTTTCTTTTTGGCGATTAGTTTCGTAAGCAGAGCTCAGCAGGAGTTCTTTTTCCTTAACTTCCCCATAAAATCATTTGGTGTTTTATCATCTTCACATTGATTTGAGTATTTCAAATTGGTTTGACATGTAATTGTATAATTGTTATTCAAGAGTTTGTAGTCGAGCTTTAGAGGTGGTGTTGGACGCTCCATCTTTTGAGACATTATTTTAAAAGTCGATAGTTAGTAGTGGTTGGTCACTGTTGCAGTCGGCACCAGGTCTTGTTTAGGCATTTTTATGCAAACTTTCCATTTTTGGTTCAGCACAATGGATTCAATTGGTTGCGTGTTATTTGTCTGGTGAAAACCAACGTGTACAAGTGTCTTGGCGTGGTTTGGAACAATGTATTGGCTATAACTAAATTATTTGTACTACAGAATTCAATAAACTCTTTACCTCTTCATTTATATCTCAAAGGCCGAATTTCCACAGGTGTTAATTTTTTAGAGTTATTTGTTTCATACTTTGGCGTTGAGGTCTACCAGATTATTTTTACATCTTGTTAGGGAGTGTGTCTAAAGTATCTTGGAGAGATTATTTAAAAAATTTCATTCTTCAACTTGCAATATTGGTTGTTCAGTGCCGTGCATTGTGTAATATAATTAATATGAAGAGGTTTTGCTGTATTCTACTTTAAAATGGCGATATTATTGAGGTGTTACCCAATTAGTGTATTTGCAGTTTTTCGGAGAATCATAGCAACTCCGTGACTATAATTCCTTCTTCTTTCCAGAAAGAAGAAAACTGTCTTGTTTTCTTTAGTTTTGAAACTCATTACTTTTCCAATTGTCTATACATATTCCTAGTATTTGAATGTTGTATCTATCCAGTTCGTTAACAGACAGTATGTAATCACCCATCCTTTCATTTTCATTACGTTCCACGTTCCGATTTTTAAGTGTCTTAATTGGACATGTTTCTTTATCTTATTTGTCTTCCAGATGCATGTTTAACATTGTCAGCCATGGTTGCACACTGACAAAGGGCCCTTTGATAACACACACGACGGGCGAGTGGATATGAAATTATCGTTTCTGTATTAAACATTGGTGTAGAGGTTTGTCAGGAAGAAAATAAAAGTTGAGTGGAATCCCCGGCTCTTTTACTAAACTCGAAGTCTCACTACGAGGAGGAAACTATCTCTGCCGCTTTAAAACAGTTACACTGTCAATACGCCAGAAATATATTTGGGAAACTGTAATCAGTAGAACTGAAGGTGTTTTCACCAGATTTTCCCACGCCCTGCCTACCGGGACAGTTTCCACCCGCAACCCTGGGATAGGGGAAGCTAATAGGGTGCTACCTTTTCAAGGAACCCAGGGTGCAGTTTATTGTCTTACCCAGGGACATATATATATATATATATTATATATATATATATATATATATATAACTATATATATATATATATATATGTATATATATATATATTATATATATAATATATACATATATATATACATATATATATATATATATATATTATATATATATATATATATATCCTTGCATATATATTAATATATATATATATCTATATATAATACATACACACACAACACACACACACAAACACACCACCACAACACACATCACAACACCACAACACACATATAATATATATATATATATATATATATATATATATATATATATATATGTATATATATATATCTATATATATATATATATATATTATATATATAGTACATTGCATATATATAATATTAAAGATATATATATGTATATATATATATACATATATAATATATTATATATATTATATTTTAAAATTAATTTTTTAACATTTAAACTTGTATATACACATATATATATATATATAATATATAATATATATATTACTATATATCTATAATTAATATATACATATTATATGCATTATATATA
>NW_023658499.1:2500-5000 GCF_015228065.2 Penaeus monodon | reverse complement strand
AATGGAGGGATGCAGTTATAATGCAACATACAAATTTGTGATATATATATATATATATATTTTATATATTATATATATATATATATACATATATATATATTTTATATATATATATATATATAGTATATATATATATATATATATATATACATATATATATATAATTTTTTTTTTTTTTTTTTTTTTTTTTTAAGATCAGGTGATATCCGAAATTCATGGTGAATTTTGGAGGAACTCATATTGTCTTCATAATCAAAGTTTTAGAAATGAATGTAGAATATTTTTTAAATTTATTATTTTTATTTTTCTTTATATATACTACTTCATTTTTTTGATTTATTATTGTCAAACCTGTTTGTTATCCTTTCAGCAACCCAAAATTCCTGTGAATTATGTTTTCATTATGGGACTTTTCTTGTTTTAAATTTAACGGACCAAAACCTTCATTCAAAGTGAGCTTTTGTTATGGGATTGAACTTTCTTATACTGCTCCCCCTTTCTTGCCTCGCGCATTCCTTAATTAACATAGTTTGTCATTCTCTCTTGTCATACGCATTCCATCTCGGCCTCATTGCATATTCCTTTGCATAAAGTTTTCGAGTTTCATTTCCCCCCTTTTGGCATTATTTATGTCCATCCTATTGTCCCGTTTTCAAAAAAAGTTTCCTTTTCCTTCGCCCGTTTTCATTCATAACATTTTTTTCATGTCTTTTCCTTTAATTATTTTCGGTGCAATGTATGTATGTTGTATGCATTGCCCGTTAGTTCACTTTTTCCCCTTTTTTCTTTTATTATTATTTTTTATTTCCCCCGCATGTTCATCCTTACACAATATTGACCCTGACCTTTTCTCAAAACAACATCCCCGATTCTAAAAAAATTTTTATCGTGGTTAGAAAGGATGACTACGTTTACAGCTCACTATTATGATAATAGATAAAGTTTCGTAATAAAAGCATGATGAGAGACCTTGTGGAATTTCACAGATACACATCTCGAAACGATATGATGGGTGATGAGAATAAATGAACGTTATACCGGATTTGATTTTCGCTCGTGGGCAATTTGATTTTTTTATTATTATCATTTATTTATTTATTTTTCAAACTGCTTGAGGATATAGGTTTAAAAATAGTACTCTCGCATTTTTTTAAAATATGATAAGATATATAATAGAATATACTACACGAATAAAAAGGACTTTGCTTTCTTGCGCAACCAATTTTTAAAACAGCGCAGAAGATTTTCCAGTCCGGAATAATGTAAAATAACAGCAGTAATAAGTAGAAGATAAATAATAACAACAGCTGGTTTTATAAACTAAATGAACTCAGTAAATTTTATATTAGGCCAATTTCAACCCTTATCTACACACCCCTAACAGCTCCCTTACCCCCGCTCCTTTCCATCCCATGAACGAGTTCCTGGACGGGGTGGAGGATATTGGTCAGGGGGTGGTGGGGTTCAGGTAACTTGATGCCGGCGCCGATTACATTGTCCCGGTGATGTATGCCCCTGGTGATGCTGCTGTCTTCATTTGTCATTTGGGTCCCCTTGTTTGGCAGGTCCGGACCGTGACTTGGCCTTCTCGGGACTCAATGGCCGCCTAATTATGTTTGGGGCAGATTCTGATCATGATTGACAGCTTTTCCCTAGATTACATGGAGGCTTTGGCCCAAGGGAGGCTGTGATCACATCCGTGTCAAGAGATAAAGACTCGTTACAGTGGCAGAAGAAGGAAGGAGAGAAAGAATCGCGTGTATATTTGCAGCCAAAGTAAGAACATCCATGCCGAACAACAATGGGTCTGAACAAAAAAAATAACAGCACTCAACTCACTATATAAACATTCTCTATACAGAGAGCAGGGGTCGTTTTTCATATCCCTTTCTTTACCAACAATAAGCAAGACCGCTGTGGGCTATTGCATTAATGATTGGGTAAAAATTGCATACGTACAATACCTTAGGCTGCATCACTAGAAATAAAGCACAGATCACAAAAAATAAAATTTTCAACTAGCTTTACTGTTTGTAAAAAATTTACAGAAGGGTACATACTTCGAATGAAATATGAAGCATATGCAACAGAATGGCGTTACTGTAGAATTATACATATTAGAGCATACTACATGCAGGGAAAGAGGTGACAGAAGGAAATATGAACTGATCTTCAGCATTTCCACAGCTTCACTATAAAATGAGCGTCGCAAAATAATTGTAATCTGACACAAAAATAAATCCAGAAACATGCTGACTCGAAAGCAGTTTTTTAGGATAAAACTAAATCAGTATGGTAAATATTAACATGCACTAATCTCTTTCTTCAACTAATATCATAATATATATATATATATATATATATATATATATTTTATATTTGTATATGTATGTATGTATATGTATAAACATATACACATTTATATATATATATATATATATATATATATATATATATATATATGTGTTTTGTGTGTGTGTGTGTGTTGTGTGTGGTGTGT
>NW_023658498.1:7500-10000 GCF_015228065.2 Penaeus monodon | reverse complement strand
TGGTACACTGCAACATAGAGTCCATAAACACCAGCCATGGTTATCGGAAATATTGGCCCTCCCTGCATCTTTAAGAAAGGGATGCTTTGGGCCCTGCAGCGTTTTCGGCGCTGGGAGTACTAAGGGTAGAATTTTAGATACTGAATTGACAATCGGCGAAAGACTGTCCGCACAAGGCTCCTCCTCGTTTGTCATCAAATAGCAAATCAAAAAGGCCCTAATGTAGTGACTTATTAACACACACACACACAAACTCTTACATGTAAGTATTGTGTGTGTGTCTCTCTCTGTATATATAACTATATCTACATCTACATATATTTATACACACATATAAGTATATATATATATATATATATATATATATATATATATATATATATATATATATATATGTATATATATATGCATGTATGTATGTATGTATTGTGTGTGTGTATCTCTCTGTATATATAACTATATCTACATCTACATATATAATATATATATATATATATATATATATATATATATATATATATAGATTATTCTACGCCATGGGTCTTTGCCCTCTGTGCGAAACATGTGTTAGCATGAAAAGGATGACCCTGGCATGTGTTAACATGAAGGGACCTGGCAAACATGACGCAGCTTGACTGTGAGCGGAGGAGCGGAGGAACAAGCCCATAGACAGTTAGGTGCTGCTCCTGTGAAGACCTCGTGTGTGCCCTTGTGACCTGATATAAACTTTGTGTTGCCCTGTTATAAGCTGTATCTTTGCAGTGTGACATGCGGGTTTTCCCCCTGTATTGTGCCTATAGAAAAGTGTACGGGTAAATAACTTTTTTAAAAATAAAGGAAAAACTGTCATTTTGTGTTTTTTTCGTGCCCTGCCTCGCCACTTGGAGTTTCCCCTCGTGGTTTTTCTGGGACCTGTGGTCCCGGGTGCCTCTTGGAGCAGTTCAGTGTTCACGACCCTGTGGATAGCACGCCGTCTGCCTAGCCTGCCTTGTGTTGGTGTTAGAGAGGCGAGGCGGTCGGCGTAACAAATGGTTCGGAGGGGGATTTTGTATATTTAAATCAGTGAGAGCGCCGATTTATCATGTGTCCAAAGATGGCGGGCAGCCATGGGGTAGAGGAGGCTATGACTGAGGCAGGCACAGTGGGTGAAGCCGACCCCGATGGACCTGATCACTCCCATGCTGGCCGGTATGAGGGAGGAAATGGCACAAAGGGCAGAAGAGCAGGCACAGGGGGCCACGCGAGCAGGCGCACCATCTCGTCGAGATGCAGGCAGGAAGGCAGAGGAACAGTTCTGCCAACTTGTTGAGGTGCTACAGAGCAATCTCGCATCTGTGAAGATGGAAACTCAGCAGTAAAACCGACAAGGCCTGCAACAGCGTGAAGAGTGGAACTGATGGAGGAGGTGCAGACTCTGAAGGGCGAGGTTCAGGGCCTGAGGGAGGAAGTGAAGGAGGAAAGGCGGCGTCACGGGGTTTGTAACGTTGCAAGCAGAGAAGGCAGACGAGGTTCTGGCAACAGATGCCAGAGTGTCAGATTTACTAGGGTCTGCCTGGGGTCCGTGGCAGGAAACCCCCGGCCTCGCAGCATCGTGTCGGAGCCAGTGGTCGCTGCAGAAGGCTGGGGACCCATCGGAACCGCTCCCTTGGGGAAATAGGTGGCGGCAAACTGGGACCCGGTCAACCAGCCTCGTTTGCCTCCCTCACCCCCTTCCTCCCCCCCAGGTGTGTTAGTTCACGGCACGCGTTTCTCCACCTTCCCGCCCCTGGGCCCTCCAGACATTCTGTGAGGCGTAAGCCAGCTGAGTACGAGGGGAAAGGGTGGCCTGGGAGGCATATGTTGCCCATTTGAAATGCTGGCATCTGCCCAGGGCTGGAGCTAGGAAGAGAAGGCCCTGCAGCTGGAAAACAGCGCAAAGGGGCCCCGCGGTGGAAGTGTTGGGGCATCTGCCGGCATCCCAACAGGCCTCTTACACCAGTGTGGCAGACCCTTTGAAACCCTTTTTCGGGCACCACCACCGGGCCCCGAGGTATATCGGGCCCACTTGAAGAAGCGGACTCGTGAGCGTGGCGAGACACTGTCCCAGCTGGCGCAGGATGTGGAGGCGCTGCTAAGGAGGTCGTACCCTGAGGCTGCGGAAGAGATGATCGTGGTCCTGGCCCGTGATTTCTTTGTTAAACGCTTACAGGACCGCAGCTGCAAATCTACGTCAAGCAGGCACACCCTGAGGACCTACAGGTGGCGCTGGCGAGGGCCTTGGAGTTCGCGGCCTTCCTGAAGGCAACGAGTGGCCTAGGGCCAGCTGCTCAGCCCCGCCGTGACCTCCGGGGCCGGAAGGCTAAAGTGGAGAAAATAGCATTGAGGAAGGTGAGCCCGAGAACTTTCCAAGGCTTGTGTTGGGGCTACGGAGAGGTAGGGCACAGATGTAGTCAGTGTCAGAGGGAGTGGAGAACACGTCCTCTCAACCGGATGGATTCTGATGCCTTCCAGCAGTGTTGCA
>NW_023658498.1:0-2500 GCF_015228065.2 Penaeus monodon | reverse complement strand
TCGCCAGCGCCACCTGTAGGTCCTCAGGGTGTGCCTGCTTGACGTAGATTTGCAGCTGCTGGTCCTGTAAAGCGTCAACAAAGAAATCACGGGGCCCGACCACGATCATCTCTTCCGCAGCCTCAGGGTACGACCTCCTTAGCAGCGCCTCCACATCCTGCGCCAGCTGGACAGTGTCTCCCACGCTCACGAGTCCGCTTCTTCAAATGGGCCCGATATACCTCGGCCTGGTGGTGGTGCCCGAAACGGCGTTTCAAAGCCTCTGCCACACTGGTGTAAAGGCCTGTTTGGGGTGCCGGCAGATGCCCCAACCTTCCACCGCGGGCCCCTTAGCGCTGTTACCAGCTGCAGGGCCTTCCCCTTCCTAGCTCCAGCCCTGGGGAGATGCCAGCATTTCAAATTTGGGGAACATATGCCTCCCAGGCCACCTTCCCATCGTACTCAGCTGGCTTACCCTCAAAAGAATGTCTGGAGGCCGAGGGGCTGCAAGGTGGAGAAAAGCGTGCCGTGAACTAACACACCTGGGGGGAGGAAGGGGTGAGGGAGGCAACGAGGCTGGTTTGACCGGGTCCGAGTTTTTCCGCCACCTATACCCAAGGGAGCGGTTCCGATGGGTCCCCAGCCTTCTGGGACGACCACTGGCTCCGACACGATGCTGCGAGGCCCGGGGGTTTTTCCCGCCACGGACCCCCGGCAGACCCTAGTAAATCTGACACTCTGGCATCTGTTGCCAAACCTCGTCTGCCCTTTTCTGCTTGCAACGTTACAACCTCGTGACGCCGCCTTTCCTCCTTCACTTCCTCCCTCAGGCCCTGAACCTCGCCCTTCAGAGTCTGCACCTCCTCCATCAGTTCACTCTTCACGCTGTTGCAGGCCTTGTCGGTGTACTGCTGAGTTTCCATCTTCACAGATGCGAGATTGCTCTGTAGCACCTCAACAAGTTGGCAGAACTGTTCCTCTGCCTTCCTTGCCTGCATCTCGACGAGATGGTGCGCCTGCTCGCGTGCCCTCTGTGCCTGCTCTTCTGCCCTTTGTGCCATTTCCTCCCTCATACCGGCCAGCATGGCAGTGATCAGGTCCTCTGGCTCGGCTTCACCTCACTCGTGCCTGCCTCATTCATAGCCTCCTCTACCTCATGGCTGCCGCCATCTTTGGACCACATGATAAATCGGCGCTCTCACTGATCAAATATCACAAATCCCACTCCTGACACCATTTGTTACGCCGACCGCCTCGCCTCTCTAACACCAACACAAGGCAGGCTAGGCAGACGGCGTGCTATCCACAGGGTCGTGAACACTGAACTGCTCCAAGAGGCACCGAGCACCACAGCGTCCCAGAACACCACGAGGGGAAACTCCAAGTGGCGAGGCAGGGCACGAAATAAACACAAAATGACAGTTTTTTCCTTTATTTAAACAAGTTATTTTACCCGTACACTTTTCTATAGGGACAATACAGGGGGAAACCCGCATGTCACACTGCACGATACAGCTTATAACAGGGCAACACAAAGTTTATATCAGGTCACAAGGGCACACACGAGGTCTTCACAGGAGCAGCACCTAACTGTCTATGGGCTTGTTCCTCCGCTCCTCCGCTCACAGTCAGCTGCGTCATGTTTGCCCAGGTCCCTTCATGTTAACACATGCCCAGGTCATCCTTTTCATGCTAACACATGTTTCGCACAGAGACAAAGACCCACTGGCGTAGCAATATATATATATAAATATTATATTCTATATATATATATTATATATATATATATATAAAAATATATATATTATATATATAACTTATTTGTGTGTATAAATATAAAGTAGATGTAGTATAGTTTATATACAAGAGAGACACACACACAATACTTACATGTAAGAGTTTGTGTGTGTGTGTGTTAAAAAGTCCTACATTAGGGCCTTTTTGATTTGCTATTTGATGACAAACGAGGAGGAGCCTTGTGCGGACAGTCCTTTCGCCGATTGTCAATTCAGTATCTAAAATTCTACCCTTATACTCCCAGCGCCGAAAACGCTGCAGGGCCCAAAGCATCCCTTTCTTAAAGATGCAGGGAGGGCAATATTTCCGATAACCATGGCTGGTGTTTATGGACTCTATGTTGCAGTGTACCATCCTTTCCCCATATGCCTTGAGCTCATTTGTTTCCTCGTTTTTCAGCTTAAGTATTGCCTGAGCAATCTTGCTCTCAGATTCTCCTGAATTACATATTTTGCCATCTTTTTTTTCATATTAGATATGATTTATAAGAATGGAAGACATGAATATGATCAATTATTTTGCAGTAATTACCTGTTTCAAATGTCAGAATTCAATATTGCAGTCTTATGTTATTCTACACATTGCTATGGGAACTTTGATCATCATAAACATTTTTAATGTTTTAATGGTTCTTAGTGGTTTTAATCTTTATTATCATGTGTATATGAACAGGTAGGCTTAAAATGACTATATATCATCAATAAGGGAAATAGGTTTTTCTTTT
>NW_023658496.1:17500-22500 GCF_015228065.2 Penaeus monodon | reverse complement strand
GAATCGTAAGCACGAAGAGGTATATTAACACTGCCGTGAAGAATCTTATCTTTATTTAGCAAACGTTTCGTAGAATATCCCAAACCTTCATTCTCAATGCTGTCAGCGGAAATCAGATAATAAGGCGTTAGACAATTTAGTTAAAGAGAAGGTTCTGGATTTTTACATAATTAAACAACGTAAACACAATAATTAAAGTAAATACAGAAATACAAACATGAACATGAAGGGAAATATATATATATAAAATATATATATATATATATAATATATATATATATATATTAATATATATATATATATATATATATATATATATATAATATATATTATATATATATATATATAATATATATATATACACACACAAATGATAAATGTAAATATTTGAACAAAAATATATGTACAAAAAAGTATGCTATATTAACCAAAGAGGTTCATTATGATGATGAGTAGTCAAATAGGTGACCAAGCTCGTTGCGGTTGTTCTTTTGTTCAGTTCTGGCTACATTTTTTTTTTTTTTTTTTTTTTTTTTTTTTTTTTTTTTTTTTGGGGGGGGTAAAGAGGGAAATTTTTAAGGGTAAATTATTCATGCGGGGGGGAATGAGAGGAACAATACTAAAATCGGGTTTTTGGGAAAAAGGGTGTGATTTTTTGTGAAGTTTCTTTTTGGCCGAAAGGATGGTTTGCTCGCGTGGGGCCATTTTTTTGTGTTCAAAGAAGCGGTGCCCGGTATAAATTTTAAAAATTGATCCCATACTTAGTTTGGGCAGCTGGGAAGGTAAAAAAATAAAACCCCATTAAAAAACACATGTCAAAATGGGGTTTCCCATGGGTTGGGTTTCATGAACTTTGCTCAATTTTGGTGTCGCGTGAAAAAAAAAGTAAACTTAATCTGGGGAAAATTATTTCCCGAAAGAGTTTTGAATTTTTTCCCCTAATTTCATACTTAAATCCCCCAATATAAATAGGTTATATATTAGGTCTCTTTTGACAGTAAACATTTGTTGTTTTGAAAATTTCCCTTACATAAAAAAAAAATTAGTACTTTATAAAACAGCGTAATGGGTACTTTTTTGTAAAAATCAAAAAATTTTTTATATTTAGATTGAAATATATTTTTGTTTTTAAATATTACGTATTTCCCTTTTTTTTATTTTGTTTACCTTTTGTAATTACTTTTTTTTGAAAAAAATAGCCCCATATCTTCATAATTCATATACCCTAACAACCTTATAATGGGGATTCCCTTACAGGTTTGGGAAAATGGAGGTTTTAATGGCCCTTCGAAACGTTTGGAAAATGAATATGAAATTTTTCACGGGGGTTAATTCCCTTTTTTGGTTATTATATATATATATATATAATATATATAATATTATATATAGCTATGGATTTTATAATATTAAAATTTTATAAATACAAAAACATATTTCCCAATATATATCCCTATAATATAAATATTTAAATTATATTATAAAATAATATCTATAATTTTATATATATTTAAAATTCAAAAAACTCCCGCGCGCGCACACACCCCAAATTAAAAACAAACAAAAAAAACAAAAAAACACATCCCCATAATATGTGTTTGTGTGCCCTGTCAAAGAGTGCATTTTTTGAAATCTTTTGGGGAGGTGGTGTGTGTGTGTTGGTGTGGGGTGGGGGGTGTGTGTGTGTGTGTGTTTTGGTGGTGGTCTGTTGGGTGTGTGTCGTTTGGGTGTGTTTGGTGTGTGTGGGTGTGGTGTTTTGTGTGTGTGTGGGTGTGTGTGTGTGTGTGGTGTGGGTGGGTTTTATACGTAAAAATAATGTATATATTGTAAAATTGTGTCGGGATATTTTGTGTATTTATAAAAAATTACATATATGGGGTATTAAAAATTTTAAATATAAAATTATATAATAGAGATAATATAATAGATATTAAATTATTATTAAAAAATAAAATATATTGTATGATATAATACATATGATATATAAAAATATATTAATAATTATCCCTTTTATATTTTAATATATCTAAATCAAAATTAATATATATAAACCCCCCCCCTTCCTTAATAATTTTATATTTAAATATATATATATCTTATAATATATCATTATTATATATATTGCATATATTTATAAACCCCAATTATAAAATATAATATATATAATTATATATTATATATATTTATATATTATATATTTATAAAATTAAAATGAATATAAAAGGGAAATTTTATATGTATAATATTATAAAGGTATATAATCCATATAAAAGAAAAAAAAGATTTTATATAATTATATAATAAAAATTATATATATCTTATAAAATTATATGTGCGTGCGTTTGTGGGGGTTTGGTTTGTCTATGCACTAAATCCCGGGTACTTTTCATATGTATATGTATGTTAAAGAAAAAAAAAGTAAATAAACAAATAATAAATTATAAAAAGTTAGAAATAATTATATAATATAAAGGGGGGGTTACATAACTGCCCCCCCCCCTTCTCTCTTCTTGTTTAAATGTCACCCGTCAGCCCTAAATTTTGTAATTTCGGGCCATTTTTGGGTAAGTTTGGGATCCCTTTTTGCAAAACCCAAAAGGTGGGGGGGGGGGGGGGGGGGGGGGGGGGGGGGGGGGGGGGGGGGAGGAAAAAAAAAGAAAAAAAAAAAAAAAACGACAAAAAAACAAAAAAAAAAAAAAAAAAACACAAAACAAAAAAAAAAAAAAAAAAGGGGAAAAAAAACAAAAGAAAAAAAATAAAGAGGGGGGGAAGGAAAAAGGAAAGGGGAATAATAAAAAAAACCCCAAGGCAAAAAAAACAAAAACTAAAAATAAAAAAAAAAAAAAAAAAAAAAAAGGGGAAAAAAAAGGGGGGGTTGTGTGTGTGTGTGTGTGTGTGTGTAGGTATGTAGCATGGGGTATGTAAAATTTATAAATACATATAATATAAATATATATATTCATACACACACACACACACACACACACCACACCACACACACACACACACACACACACACACACCGTATTTGATAGCAAAAATGTATCCAAACTTACAAAAAATGGCCAGAAATTACAAAATTGAGACTGACGGGTAGACATTTAAAAAAGAAAGAGAGAGGGGGAGGGGCAGTTATGTAACCCAACTTTATATCATATAATTATATTCAAAACTATTTATATAATCTTATATATTTGTCATATATTTATCTTCACACATAATATACATATGAATATACCCATGTATAGTGCATAGACACACACCACACACACCCCAGCACAAATATATAATATATATATATATTAATATATTATATATATAATTAATATATAATGTTATTTTTATATAATTATATATATTTAATATACATTTCTATATCTTTTATATCATATACTATTATTATATATTTTATATTATAAAATATATATATATAATATATATATATATATAATTATATATAATATTATATATATATATATATATATATATATGTATATATATGCACATATATTATATTTGTATAAATAACACATATACAGACACATTACATATATATACATATATTTTTTACGTATCAAACCACACACACCACACCAACACAAACACACACACCCCACACCAACACACCACAGACACACCCCACACACCCCCCACACACACACACACACACACACACACACAACACCACATATCACAGATACAAACATGCACTCATAGACAGACACACACACACATATATATGTGTTTGGGGTTTTTTGTTTGTTTGTTTGTTTAATTGGTGTGTGGGGCGCGCGCGGGAGTTTGTGAAATATTATATATATAATATATATATTATTATATATAATATATAATATATATTATATATATTGTATATATATGTATATATGTATGTATGAAATTATTAAAAATATATATATATATTATATATATATATATATTATATATTATATATATATATATATTAAATATATTTTACAAAAAAGGTATATTAACCCGCCCGTGAAAAATTTCATTTTCATTTTCCAAACTTTTCGAAGGACCATAGAACCCCCCCCATTTTCAATCCTGTAAGTGGAATCCGATGATAAGGTTGTTAGATATATGAATTATGAAGATATGTTCTCGTTTTTTACAAATACGTAATTATACAATGAAAACAAAAAAAATTAAAGAAAATACGATAATATAAATACAAAATATATACAGATCATAAATATAAAAATTTTGTGATATACAAAAAGTACCCATTACAGCTGTTTGATAAAGTAACTAATTTTTTCTATGAAAGAAATTCTAAAATCAAAAAACTGTCTCTACTGTCAAAAGAGACCATAATATATAACTATTATATTTTGGGGGATTTAAGTATAAATTAGGTAACAATTCAAACACTCTTGCGAAAAAATTATCCCCCGATTTAAATTTACTTTGTTTTCACAGCGACACCCAAAATTGTAGCAAAGTTCATGAAACAACCTATGAACTCATAGTTTTGACATGTGTTCTAATGTGGTATATTTATTTACCTGTCCCAGCTGCCAAACTAAGTCGTGGGATCAATTTCAAGATTGATACGTCACCGCTTCTTCGAACACAAGAAATGGGCTCACGCTGAGCAAACCTCCTTATCGGCATAAGAGAACATTCACTTAAACACCAACCCTTTTCTAACACAGATTTTAGTATTGTAAACCTCTCATTCCACCGCCATGACATCATCACCTCAGAATCCTCTTGACAAAAAAAAAAAAAAAAAAAAAAAAAAAAAAAAAAAAAAAAAATGTAGCCAGAACTGAACAAAGAACAACCGCAACGAGCTTGGTCCCCTATTTGACTACTCATCATCATAATGAACCTCTTTGGTTAATATAGCATACTTTTTTGTACATATATTTTTGTTCAAATTTTACATTTATCATTTGTGTGTGTATATATATTATATATATAATATATATATATAAATTATATATATATATTTTATATATATAATTATATATACTATA
>NW_023658496.1:5000-10000 GCF_015228065.2 Penaeus monodon | reverse complement strand
ACTGACTTTGGGCTGGTTTGGCCACCCAGTGGCTAGGTAGGCAATCGAGGTGAAGTTCCTTGCCCAAGGGAACAACGCGCCGGCCGGTGACTCGAACCCTCGAACTCAGATTGCCGTCGTGCCAGTCTTGAGTCCGACGCTCTAACCATTCGGCCACCGCGGCCTTGGCGATCATGGGCTTCCATGATTTTTCTTGGCAATTTAGAGCGGTGGTTTGCCATTGCCTTCCGCCCGGTGTTTTTTTTTTTTTTTTTTTTTTTTTTTTTTTTTTTTTTTTTTTATCGAGTCACCATCTCTATTTACCCGGCACTGACTTGGGCTGGCTTGGCCACCCAGTGGCTAGGCAGGCAATCGAGGTGAAGTTCCTTGCCCAAGGGAAACAACGCGCCGGCCGGTGACTCGGACCCTCAAACTCAGATTACCGTCGTGACAGTCTTGAGTCCGACGCTCTAACTATTCGGCCACCGCGTCCCCGGTAAAACACTATTAAACCTAATAATGTGTCAAAAGAAATAATTTAAGGAAACTGATAACCATAAAGAATTACATAATTTTTTTTTTTTTTTACGGTAGGTTCATGTTTGAGCCGCCGTGGTCACAGCATTATACTTAATTGTAGTTTTCATGTTGTGATGCTCTTGGAGTGAGTACGTGGTAGGGGCCCTAGTTCCTTTCCACGGAGAGTGCCGGTGTTTACCTTTTTTAGGTTATCAGTTATCGCACAATGGGTTTGAAGAAGGAACGAATTTTGAGCACGAAACGCTACCTCTTCACTCCGGGTTTGGCAGCGTCTTCGTCTGCCTATATATATATATATATATATATATATATATATATATATATATATATATATATATATATATATATATATATATATATATGTGTGTGTGTGTGTGTGTGTGTGTATAATATATATACATATATACAGATATATGTTTATATATGCATATGTATTTATATATATAATTTTGTATGTATATATACATATAGATACATATATGTATATATATGTATCTGGGGTCATTGTGCGGCAACTACACACATAAATGGATATGCTTTGGGGAGGGGTACTGTCCCTCCCACCAGCAAGCAAGGCAGGCTGTGGGTTCTGTTGAGAGGGCAAAGGTTTGGTCACAGGAACGAGAGTTACTTCTCCCGCCTGCACCCTGGCAGGCGCCAGCGCACCATGAGGCCTGTGGACTAAAACCCCACAGGCGGATGGTGGGCTCCAAAGCCTGCTGACCCCCTTTATTCAGCTAGAACTGGCAGAGATGGCATCCACTCTGAGCGACTGCCTAAGGCTAAACCTCAGACAAGTTATTTGGGTAGCCGCTTGGAACATCCAGTCCTTGGCAGGACGAGCAGTTACTTCTGCTACCGAGGGACTTTGAGCAGTTGGGAGTTGAGGTGGCTGCCCTCTTGGAGGTGAGAAGAACTGGCAGTGGCCTGATCATATGGGTGGGTACACCTATTATTGGTCGGGCCTCAGCAATGGCCATCACCTCCAGGGAGTAGCTATAGGTATCTTGAGCCAACTTCAACCCTCGGTAGTTGAGGTAACACCGGCTGATGAGCTTATTATGACACTGAGACTGAAACATGATTTTGGCTTCATGTCTCTTATTGCTGTGTACACTTCTACATATGTTTGCAAACTCGATGAGAAAGAGGAATTCTACGCCAAACTGTGGCAGACAATTGCCCTGGTGAGACATTTGCATTGTTCTGGACGACTTCAGTGAGGTATCCAGCTGTGATCGAGCTGGCTACAAGATGTCTGTCAGCCCCCATGGCTCAGGAGGTGATCCCAGCAGTGGGAACAGCCTCCTTCTCCAGGACTTTGCTAGGTCCCAGGGAAAGGATTTCTGGCTCCCGGTATCAGTGCTCTAACCCGCATCAGTGGACATGGTATAGTGATTCAGGTACTGTGGCCAAGGAGATCAACCACATTCTTATCAGCACTTGATGGAGGATCTTCCAGAATTGCAGAATTTACCAGAGTGCCAATTTCTGTGGCACTGACCATAGGTTGGTAGTGGTTACCCCATGGGTCCAATTCAAAGCTGAACTCTAAGCCCTCCTTGCAAATGACTGCAGTCTACTCAGCGAATAGACAGATCATCTCAGATCATGCTGGGATTCGCGAACGTTGGGCTGAGTATATTGAGTACCTATACCAGGTAGAACCTCCAACAGTTAGCTTGGATGCAAGTGGTATCACAATGCCTGTTCCAGATTCACCCATCAGTGAAGAACCTCCTACCCTCACTGAGGTTAGAATAGCAATTTCCAAGCTGAACACTGGGAAAGCTGCAGGCATATGTGATATCCCTGCTGAAATGCTAAAGGCTGGGGGTGAACCTATGGCATGGGGTTTGCATACAATCTTGACTGCCATCTGGCAATCTGGTACCATTCCCCCTGACATGCTGAAGGGCATGGTCATTCCTCTCTGGCAGGAGAAAGGGGATTGTTGGGATTGTAGCAACAACTGTGGCATTACACTGCTCAGTATAGGCAAGGTTTTCGCCCACATTCTTCTGAAACAGATCCGCGACCACCTACCAAGGCACCAGAGACCGGACAGTCTGGACTCACTTCTGGGAAGTCCACAATAGACCGTATCCTAGTGCTTCAAGTAATTGTGGAATACCGCCGTGAGTTCAGTTATGGGATGCTTGCAGCCTACATCGACCTCAAGAAGGCATTTGACTCAGTGCATCGAGAATCGCTATGGGAGACTTAGGAGAATTCCAACACAGATTATTGGCCCAACAGCAAGACTATATACTGATACTGAAAGTGCTGTAAAGTGTGGTGGGGGCCTGTCGAACTTCTTCCCTATTAAGTCATGGACTGGATAATGGGCAGAACTACTATCCAAAGTCAGTGTGGAATTGTAGTGATTTCTCACCCAGTTATCTTAAATTACCCTTGTTAATTAGGTCATTAGTTGCTGCCACCACTTGGTTAGTACGTCCTGGAACGATATTTGTACATAAAGGAGGAGACATCTAGAAGGGAGTAAGAAAAGAAAGTGTAAATGCAAGGATGGAAAAGAAATGAACTAATATACAAGGGTTTCCATCTGATAAGTGTGGTTATGTCCGAAGGGAGTGCGTGTCAGCCTTGATGACTGATGGAAGTAGTCAGTTGCCTGCCACAGGTAGCCAAGTTATGGTTCATTTGTCTCAAAAAAAAAAAAAGATAAATAAAAAAATAAATCTTTAAAACATTGGGGAATTTCACTCAAAAAGCCTTTGTTAAAATACATTTATTGACTAAAGAAAGCTGAGAACAATACACAATAACAATATTTGTTAAAAGCCTTCAGAACTAATCATAAAATGTAATAAAAAAAAGTGACACAATGCACAAGAAATAGGAAAATTTTAAATCGTACAGGATTAACCATAAACCTTAAAATACGAAACTCGAAAAAGACTAAAAACGAACGGAAAAACATTATCTAAAATACTCACAAAAAGGACTAACTTATGGAGCACTCTGTTTATATTAATACCCCATCTTACCGCCCACCCAGCTCGTCATTACAACCACTAAAAAACACAAAAAACCCACGTCACTCAGCCGGGTATATATCGGCCGCATTACAAGCCTACCCCTTCTACCATTTCCCGCTCATCCGCGGGCCATATATACACGACCCCCCGCAAGGATTCTGTTGATGAATGCCTCCCCCCTACAATCCGTGAATATGAAAAAAAACTTTGTATTCCTTAATAAAATAAAATAAAATATTTACTTAAAAGGTGTAAAATCCAATTGGCAAGGTAAAAAAAAAACTTCCCCCTGACATTAAAAAAGTGTTGTAAAATGTATAAAAGACGAAGAAAACGTTTCTAAATGTTCATTTTAAAATGAAAAAGCGTAATATAAAAGGTTAACAAAAAATCTAGTAAAAAAAACAAAAAACAAAGGACTGCCAGATCACAGGTTGCGTGGGTTATCTCGGGGATGCCATGTCTTTCAAGGGAGGGGAAACTCAAGCATCCTGGCGCTCCCTTGGAGGGTCTCTGGCATGGGTCACAACAGAGCAACACTGGGCAATATCAAGTTCTCAGACCTTGACTTTGCCGACGATGTTGCTATCCTATCTGAGTCCCTGGAGTCACTGGATGCATTTAGCCATGAAGCAAAGCCCTTAGGCCTAGTGGTCTCCTGGAACAAGACCAAGACCAAGATTCAGGATTTTGGGGTCCTGTCAGGGGAACTCGTTCAGTCGATCCATACTTGTGGTGAGGACATTGAAGTCACAGAGAGCTTTGCATAACTTGGTAGCATAGTCCATATCTCTGGGCTGTCAGACCAAGAAGTCAGTAGACGCATTGGTCTGGCAGTAGGATCCATGAATTCGGTCAACAAGAGCATTTGGAAATATCAGTACCTATGCAGAAGAACCAAGCTACGTGTTTTCAAGGCCTTGATATTGCCAGATTTGCTCTATGGAAGTGAAACCTCGACCATGTGTCCAACCGACGACTGCACTGTGAGACTGGCATGGACCTGTTAATTGCATAATCCGGATTGCTATCTCAGCCTTATGGGCACCTAGCTCGTTTCCCTGTGGATGAGCCTGCCCATCAGGTTGTCTCTTTGCGAGACAATCCTGGGTGGAGGAGACCTGTGGGACCACCTAGGTCATACATACATAAATTTACTTTATGTATAGATAAATATATATGTATACATGTGTATATACATGTATAAATACATATATATGTATATATCTGTATATACATTTATATACACATATGCATATATGTATATATATACATAACATATATGTATATAGCTATATATATATATATATATATATATATATATATATATATATTATATATATATATATATATATCTATATAGTATATATATATATATATATATATATATAATATATTATCTATATATATATATATATATATATAATATATATATATATATATATATATATATATATATATATATATATATATATA
>NW_023658494.1:77988-84140 GCF_015228065.2 Penaeus monodon | reverse complement strand
AAAGTCCCGGGCGAACCAAAAATTCGCAAATAAAACGAGATAGCTTTCCCCGATCCCCAGCAAAACCAACAACAGCGCAGCACACAAGGATGCCCAGTCCTTAGCCGACTGGGGACCTGCCGGCCCCCCGTTGATCTCCGATTTCACTACCAAAACCCGGGCCTCCCTGGGGCCCCAAACCCCCAAAAACAAATTCTCCCATAGAGATACCACCAGTAACCCTAAATGAGATGTGCACCACCATCTTCGTACAGTATAGCGGAATTCTCATATGCAAAAGCTTACCACCTAATTTTCCATTCACCCGGGAAAACCCCTCTCTTTTGCTATGTTTATATTTTCGGTATAAGGGAATTATTTTTTATTATTTCAGTTACGTTAATAATTGTAATTATCGTGACCCCTATGTTCGTTTTTTTCTTTATTTGGGTGAGCGTGGGGATTACTCTGTTGTTGAGAACCATGCAGACCCTGCTTGTTCTCTGGGCTGGTTAGAACCGACACGTCAAGATGCGTTTTGTATGACTTTTGGAATAGTTTGTAAGTAAAAAAAGGAGCTTTTGGGTCTGTAGTTTTTTAGATCCTTTCGCCCCCCTTTTTACTATCAAAAAAATTTGTTTTTTTTTTTTAAAGCTTTGGGGTTTTTTCCCTTTGATAAGGCTTTTCTCCTGCATCTATAAAAAATAATAATAATTAAAATATTTAAAAATAATAATAATTTCAATTATTATTATTTTTACTATTTTTATCATTAGCATCATCATCATCAGCAGCAGCACAACAGCACCAGCATTATCATTGCAATTTATTCCATTTTTAAAAAATTACCATTAAAATCAGGATTTTATATAAAAAAAATCTCATTATTCTCACTGTTTTCATCATCATTGTCATGATTAATACAATTATGATAATAATTGTTGATAATCATCATTAAAATCGAAAAAAACGGCATTTTGAAGTAATCTCTCAAAAGGCTATATTTCGTTAGATTTTGCCGCTTTTTCAACTTTTTTTTTTCTTTTCTTTTTCCTTTATAAATGGACACTATTATTATTATTATCAACAAAAAAGGCAGAGAGGAATAGCAAGAACGAGGGGAGAGAGAGAGAGTGAGGAAGAGCAAGAGGGAGTGAGAGAGAGGTCAAAAGGAGCAAGCGAAATGTCTAAGATGAAGAGAGAGAGGGAGGGAGAGACAAAGAGCAAGAGGGAGACAGAGAGAGCAGGAGGTAGAGGTAGAGAGAAAGATAGAGAGAGAGAAAAAAAGAGAGAAAGAAAGAGAGAGAGACAGAGAGATGAATATAATTATATATATATATATATTATATATATATTATATATATATATTATATACATATATATATATATATATATAATATATATATATATCTATATGTATGTATATATATAGAGAGAGAGGAGAGAGAGAGTGCGGAGAGAGAGAGAGAGAGAGGAAAAGTGAGAGACAAAGAGATAAATATATATATATTATATATATATATATATACATATAATATTATATATATATATATATATATTATATATATTATATATAATATATATATATATATATATATATAAGAGAGAGAGAGAGAGAGAGAGAGAGAGAGAGAGAGAGAGAGAGTGAGTGAGAGAGAGAAGATAGAGAGAGAGGAAGAGTGAGAGACAAAGAGATAAATACATATATATATATATATATATATATATAGTATATATATATATATATATATATAGAGAGAGAGAGAGAGGAGAGAGAAGAGAGAGAGAGAGAGGAGAAGAGAGAGAGAGAGAGAGAGAGAGAGAGAGAGATAGAGGATAGATAGAGAGAGAGGAGGAGTGAGAGACAGAGAGATAAATACATATGTATATATATATATATATATATATATATATATATAGATAGATAGATAGATAGATAGTATAATGGTCTCTAATTTGAATGATACTAGAATACCACTATATTATCTGGCAGGTCCAGAGGAAAACTCAGTATCTGTTTCTCAGCTTTATTGAGGGAACAGACACGTAGATTAAAAGGGATCTTGTCGCGGTAGACGTGGCGGAGGCGGCGTCAGCTCCTACGGGTTGGAGGGAAGGTGTTCGCGGTTCAAGGAACGGACTCGGACTGATTCCTTTGGGTATTTCTGGGTCACTTCCAGCCTAGGGCGTGGGGGCACAGCTGTTGCCCTCGGCTACCCCCTCCAGGCGTTTCTCGTTATCGCCGAAGGTGAGGTCATGACCCAGGAGGTCAGCAGCTGCCTAGCCAAACTCCTTGATTAATGGATGTCACCCCGGCTCAGGTAGATTTCACTATTTATAGATGTCACGCTGCCTAGCCAAACTCCTTGATTAATGGGTGTCACCCCGGCTCAGGTAGATTTCACTATTTATAGATGTCACACTGCTCTGAGAAAGGTGTGATTAATAAGCGAATAATGATTCTAGCTTAAACCCTAGTCCTACATTAATTAACGGACGTAACCGCGGGTCACACCGACTCAAAGGGAGCCGAACGAACGAATAACTTTACTCTCGAACGACGGAGCGCAGATATATTAGGCGTTTACGCAACCCCGGGCAATATCGGGCGAATCCTGTGCACTATGATATGGGGGAAGATCCTACGCTATATCCAAATAATACAATTTGTTACCTGCTTCGCTCTAGCGCCGATAGAACGTGTCACCAAAAAGCAATGTAACAATGATATGTTTGCTTCCAAAGTAGAGGGAACCAAGTGGTCATCTGTTCTACCCACGCCGCCACCGACCGGGAAAAGAGAAGTGAGGTCAGGTCAAGACAGGAAATTAACCTTTTTCTAATCCAAAGTGACCCTAAGCGAAGAAAAGGGAAGGTCAGGTCGGGCGCGAGGGTTAGGAACGAGATAAAATGAAATGATATTCGTGTAAGAGAAATCACGAACGCGTTAAATTCGTGCAGATGAAACAATATAAACCTCTTAAAACGAGAGAAA
This sequence comes from Penaeus monodon, assembly GCF_015228065.2. Lineage (NCBI taxonomy): Eukaryota > Metazoa > Arthropoda > Malacostraca > Decapoda > Penaeidae > Penaeus > Penaeus monodon. The sequence continues at coordinate 81,166 of NW_023658494.1, read as the reverse complement.
ATAATTAATTACTTAACTAACGAACGATATTCATGTTTATTGATCACATACTCGATCGCACGGAAATGCGATCTGAGGTGGAAGAATAGTGTGAGAACGTGCCATTTGCTGTCATTAGCACCTTTTAACCCAACAAAAAAACAACGGCTTAACACATGTATGGGAGAAGGAAGGGAAAAGAAATAAGAAAGGGGGCCCAAACGTGTACTTACGTGTTTTTTTGTTAGCCATGTCTTGAAGCGGTCGAGCGGATTTTCTTCGGAGATTTGCGTTCATGCTGCGAGCCGGAAGGACGCAGCGCCACCCTGCCACCAGTTATAACGGTCTCTAATTTGAATGATACTAGAATACCACTATATTATCTGGCAGGTCCAGAGGAAAACTCAGTATCTGTTTCTCAGCTTTATTGAGGGAACAGACACGTAGATTAAAAGGGATCTTGTCGCGGTAGACGTGGCGGAGGCGGCGTCAGCTCCTACGGGTTGGAGGGAAGGTGTTCGCGGTTCAAGGAACGGACTCGGACTGATTCCTTTGGGTATTTCTGGGTCACTTCCAGCCTAGGGCGTGGGGGCACAGCTGTTGCCCTCGGCTACCCCCTCCAGGCGTTTCTCGTTATCGCCGAAGGTGAGGTCATGACCCAGGAGGTCAGCAGCTGCCTAGCCAAACTCCTTGATTAATGGATGTCACCCCGGCTCAGGTAGATTTCACTATTTATAGATGTCACGCTGCCTAGCCAAACTCCTTGATTAATGGGTGTCACCCCGGCTCAGGTAGATTTCACTATTTATAGATGTCACAGATAGATAGATAGATAGATAGATAGATAGATATAGATACATAGATAGATAGATAGATAGATAGACAAATAGACAGATAGAGAGAGAGAGAGGGAGGAAGAAAAGGAGATAAGAAGAAGAGAGAGAGTGGGAGGGGGAGCGAGAGTAGAAGAGAGAGAAAAATGAAGCGAGACAAAGAGAGAGAGAGAGGAGGAGGGATTTATAGAGAGGGGGAGGGGAGAAAAGAAGAGAGAAAGACGACTAGAGTTAAGCCATCTATGCGTAAAAGCCAAACTGTAGTGTCTCTACTTTGCAACGTGACTACAATGCGGGCCTCGTAGGAGGGCTGTTGTAGGAGGTTCTGTGGCACAGCAAACTCGTCACGTATCAGAAGCCCGTTTTACTAGTAGCTTTTTTCTTTTTTTTTGTATCTTGTCCATTTAATAAGTGTGTTCCAGAGTTGGAAATTATTGTTATTTAATCCTCATTATAATTCGCTTTGTTTATCTTTTTCATTACCTGATTATTTTAACTGAATTTTATTTTTCCTTTTATAGTGATTGTGTTTTCTACTTCTTTCTTTAAAAGTAAAATGAAATGAAATAAGATAAAATACAACAACAAATCAATACCGAAAGGAAGATATTCACGGAAAGCCCTTATCCTCTCATAACTTTAAAATACATTTTTCACATCATGACTGGCCTCTTGTAATCAATGAAAAAGTACTCTCTCTCTCTCTCTCTCTCTCTCTCCTCTCTCTCTCTCTCTCTCTCTTTCTCTCTCTCTTTCTCTCTCTCTTTCTCTCTCTTTCTCTCTCTCTCTCTCTCCTCTCTCTCTCTCTCTCTCTCTCTCTCTCTCTCTCTCTCTCTCTCTCTCTCTCTCTTTTCCCCATGATTATTGTTGTTGTTATTAGTATAGCTGCAAAAATATATATTATAACTGCAATAATTGCAATAATAATGATAATAATTGCAATAATGATGATATATTGCAAAATGATGCAATGATGACGATAATGATGGTAACGAAAAAATGATGTAATCATGATAAAAAGATGAAAATAACGGGAATTGTTCCATTTTAAATAAAAAAGAGGTAAAAAGAAAAAAAATCCAAAGTCAAAAAAAGCGGCAAAATTTGCGAAATATAACCCTTTTAAAGGTAACTCCAAATGACTTTTTTTTTTTTCGATTCTTTGAGTTTTTGGCAATTTTTAGGGTAAAAATGAAATAATTACCAGAACCGTTTTAAATCATGACAATAATGATGATAAAAGGAGAGTAAAAAGAATTTGATAACATTGTGATGATGATTTTATTATTATTTTTTTTTATCATTATCTTATTATTTTTTTTTTTTTTACTTTTTCTTTTTAGTTTTATTGAAAAAATAAAATTAACTGTAAAAAATTACAATAAAAATAATAAAAAAATAATAATTGAATAGTGTTATGATATATTTTTAAATATGATTATTGTTATTATTATCCCCACTATTATTTCCCTAGTATATAATTGCAAAAATATTATTGTAACAGTAATAATACGTAATAACAATTGATTAAAAAAAATATAAATAATTATTTAACATCGTTATTTTTTATTATTATTATTATTATTTTTTATTATTATTATTACATGATTATTGTTTTTGTTTTTGTATATTTTTAAAAAAATTCTAAATGAAAATTAATAAAAATGATAATAATTCCAATAATGATGATAATAGTAAAAATATGATAATGATATGATAATGTATAATAAAGGGTAACGATAATAATGATGATAAAAACAGGAATTGCATCCTATTAAAAAAAAAAAGAGGTAAAAAAAAAATTTCCAAAAGTCGAAAAAGGGCAAAATCTTGCGAAATATCCTTCTGAATAACTCCCCAAAAAGAATTTTTTTCATTCTTTGATGATTTTGGGAATTTTAGGGTAATAATGATAAAAATTACCCGAACCCGTATTAATCGACAATAATGGATAAAGTGAGGATGAAGGAATTTTGATAAAATTTTATTATTGATTTGATGATTTTAATATTAAAATTTTTTATTTTTATTGTTGTTATTATTTTTTTTTTATCTTTAAACTTTTCATTAGTATTATTGCCAAAAAAAATATTACAACGTAAAAAATTACAAAATAATAATAATAATTTAAAAAATTTTAAAAGTCGTTATGATATTGTTTTTAAAAATATCATGTTATTATTTCATTATTTTTATTTCTCCTTTGTATATTTGAAAAAAAATTTTGTAACGATATTACAGTAAAACGAATTAAAAAAATTTAAATTAAAAAAAAAAAATTTTTTTTTAAAAAAAATTATTTTTTTTTTAATGTTCGGTTAAATTGTTATTATCATTGTTTTTTAAATTTTTAAAAAAAATTTTTT
>NW_023658494.1:65000-77888 GCF_015228065.2 Penaeus monodon | reverse complement strand
CACACAGGAATATATACCCAGGCACACATATATATACACATATAAATTTATATGTGTATATGTACACACATCTATGAATATATATGTATACATATATATTTATATACAGTATATTATATATCATACACACTCACACACACACACACACACACACACACACACACACACACACACACACACACACATACACACATATTCATACATATATATTATATATATATATATATATATATATATATATATATATATATATATAATATATGTAATGCCTGCACCCTGATTGCTCGCTCGAGCCCGACCTCACTGCGAGAATACGACATATCGCCTTGAGAAGTCAAACGTAGGTGTCGTAGGGGAAGTCGCCGCCGTAGCGTAGGTGTTAAACTCCGAACCGCAGTTGATTAGGAAGGGCATCCAATTAGGCAAAGGTGAGACTGCCAAATATGCTCTTTTATAATCAATTGAGAGAGGCCGATTTCCTGCGGTGGAGTAAATGGCTGTTAAAAAAAAAAAAAAAAAAAAAAAAAAAAAAAAAAAAATATATATATATATATATATATATATATATATATATACATATATATGTAGGTATGTATGTATGAATATATATATATATATATATATATATATATATATATATATATATATATATATACATACACACACATATATATACATAAATAAACGCACATACATTTACATATAAATGTATCTGTACACACACACACACACACACACACACACACACACACATATAAATATATATATATATATACATATATATATATATATATATATTATATATATATATATATATATATATATATATATATATATATATATATATATATATATGTACATATATATATATATATATATATGTATATATAGTATATATATATATATATATATATATATATATATATATATATATATATAAACACAGACACACAGAGACGCACACACTCACACACATACATAACATACACACACACACACACACACACACACACACACACACACACACATACACACACACACACACACACACACACACACACACACACACACACACACACACACACACATATATATATATATATATATATATATATATATATATATATATATATATATATTATATATATAATACACACACATATATATATATATACATTTGTATATATATGTGTATATATTGATATATATATATAAATATATATTCATATATATATATATATATATATATATATATATATATATATGTGTGTGTGTGTGTGTGTGTGTGTGTGTGTGTGTGTGTGTCTGTGTGTTTGTGTGTGTGTGTATATATATATATATATATACATATATGTAAATATATATGTGTATGTTTGTGCACGCACACACACACACACACACACACACACACATATATATATATATATATATATATATATATATATATATATATATATATATATGTATGTGTGTGTGTGTGTGTGTGTGTGTGTGTGTGTGTGTGTGTGTGTGTGTGTGTGTGTGTGTGTGTATGTATGTGTGTGTGTGTGTGTGTGTGTGTCAAGTCTTGCGTCGTTCCATGGTGCGTAGGGCTCAGACACTGATGAGAAGGGACAAGGAACAGTTCATCAGAATCTTGCTGAGGAGGTCGAAGGCCATTTCTTGGTAAATGACCTTCGCCCTGCCTACCAAGCCCTGAGAAAACTGAACTCTAAGCCCTCCTCACAGATGACTGCAGTCCAATCAGCGGATGGACGGATCATCTCAGATCATGTTGGGGTTCGTGAACGATGGGCTGAGTATTTTGAACAGTTGTACCAGGTGGACCCTACAACAGTTAGCTTGGATGCAAGCGATGTCTCAGTGCCTGTGCCGGACCCACCCATCAGCGAGGAATCTCCTACCCTAACAGAGGTTAGGATGGCGATTTCCAAGCTGAAGAGTGGGAAAGCTGCAGGCATATGTGATATCCCTGCTGAACTGCTAAAGGTTGGGGGTGAACCTATGGCTCGGGCTTGCATACAGTCCTGACTGCCATCTGGCAGTCTGGTACCATTCCCCCTGACCTGCTGAGGGGCGTGGTCATCCCTCTCTGGCAGGGGAAAGGTGATCGTTGGGACTGTAGAAACTACCGTGGCATTACACTGCTCAGCATACCAGGCAAGGTTCTCGCCCACATTCTTCTGAAACGGATCCGCAACCACCTACTGAGGCATCAGAGACCGGAGCAGTCTGGATTTACTCCTGGCAAGTCCACGATAGACCGTATACTAGCGCTTCGAGTAATTGTGGAACGCCGTCGTGAGTTTGGTCGTGGGTTGCTTGCAGCCTACATCGACCTCAAGAAGGCGTTTGACTCAGTGCATCGGGAATCGCTATGGGAGATCCTGAGGCTCAGGGGAATTCCGACACAGATTATTGGCCTGATAGCAAGCCTCTATACTGGTACTGAAAGTGCTGTAAAGTGTGGTGGGGGTATGTCGAACTTCTTCCCTGTTAACTCAGGGGTGAGGCAAGGCTGCGTCCTTGCACCAACACTTTTCAACACCTGTATGGACTGGATAATGGGCAGAGCTACTAGCCAAAGTCAGTGTGGAGCAACACTAGGCAATATTAAGGTCTCAGACCTTGACTTTGCCGACGATGTTGCCATCCTATCTGAGTCCCTGGAGTCACTTGTGGCGGCTCTTGATGCATTTAGCAATGAGGCGAAGCCCCTAGGCCTAGAGGTCTCCTGGACCAAGACCAAGATTCAGGACTTTGGGGGCCTATTAGGGGAACCCGTTCAGTCGATCCATGCTTGCGGCGAGGACATTGAAGTTACAGAAAGTTTTACATACCTTGGTAGCGTAGTCCATATCTCTGGGTTGTCAGACCAGGAAGTCAGTAGACGGATTGGTCTGGCAACAGGACCCATGAACTCGATCAACAAGAGCGTTTGGAGATGTCGGTACCTATGTAGAAGGACCAAGCTGCGTGTCTTCATGGCCTTGATACTGCCAGTTTTGCTCTATGGAAACGAAACCTGGATGCTATCCAGTGTCTTGGAGTCTCGCCTTGATGCCTTGATGTACCCCATGATCCTTCGCCGGATCATGGGGTACAGTTGGCAGGACCGCGTGTCCAACCGGCGGTTACACCGTGAGACTGGCATGGGACCTGTTACTTGCATAATCCGGGATCGCCAACTTAGGCTATATGGCCACCTAGCTCGTCTCCCTGTGGACGAGCCTGCCCACCAGGTTGTCTCTATGCGAGACAACCCTGGGTGGAGTAGACCTGTGGGACGACCTAGGAGATCATGGCTTTGCAGCTCGACGAGACCTGTCGCGAGGAATTAGAGATGGGCCGTGTGCCTGCCTGGAGACTCGCCTCGAGGGATCCTCGTGGCTGGAAGCGAAGGGTGGATGCGGCCATGCGCCCCCGTCGGCGTTAGCCCCTTGATGATGATGATGATATGTGTGTGTGTGTGTTTGTGTGTGTGTGTGTGTGTGTATACATATATATATATATATATATATATATATATATATATATGTATATTGTCATGGATATGTCATGAATATGTCATGAATATGTCATGGATATGTCTTAGATATCCCAGTGTCCAGTTAATTATTTTTTTTATAAAACATATCAATTGTATTTGTAGTATTATAATTAATGATTTTAGCAGTAGTATAAATAACCAAGATTATTTTAAGAAATTTACTTAAATTCTAAATATTAATGAACGTAACTACGGTTGATTAAAAAAAAACTGCTTTGTCCGAATTCGCGGGAGGTAAACTTTGGTGTGCAAATCCTTTTGTTTGTTTTCAAGCCGGAAATTTGAGTAATTAAGCCATGGTTGCTTTTCGTAAGTTCTAGAAAGATTGCTTAATGTCTACTCTTCAGATTATTTACATTGTAAAGATTCTTCAAAGAGTGTAAGGTGTATACATGTTAAGTGAAATACCTGAACCAATTTGTTCTTTACTGATTTAGTCGGTCAGAGCAAGGAGGGCTATGGCCACATTGCTCTTTTATAAGTTGCCAATGTTTTATGTATTATTTTGGTAAAAGGAATGCCTCTTCACTTTTCAGATTTATCACTGATTTTATGAATCTTGTACTTTCTACTTTTCTAAACTGCTTTTACCTTTGATGAATAATTTCATGTTCCTAATTTTGTAATGTTTCTTTTCTTAAATAATTACTTAGTTATTGCTCACTCATTCTATCACTGACCTACCCTAATTATTAATCAATGCTGAACAATAGTTTACAACACTGCCCATCTAGGTCTTAAAAATATTCGTTTAAATGGAAATATTAATCATACCTAGACATGAAAGCCTAGTTGGATGCAGGTGTGTGTAACACACACACACACACACATACACACATATATATACATACAAATATATATATATATATATATATATATATATATATATATATATATATATATATATATATATATATATATTATATATACACGCACATATAAATACACATATTTGCATTTACACATATATGTATATGTATATGTATATTCATACAGACACAGACACACACACATGTATATGTGTGTGTGTGTGTGTGTTTCTACATATATATGTAAATTATATGTGAATATCTGTATATATAAATATATATGTACACATATATGTATATGTATATTCATGCAATATATATATTTATATATATATATATATATATATATATATATATATATATATAGATATATAGATATATTTATATTTATATTCATAGCTATATACTATCTATCTATCTATCTATATATATATATATATATATATATATATATATATATGACCTGCCCATTGCCATTTTTTCTTTTGATGCTCACAAGTATATCTTGTACTTTTGTCTGTTCCCTGATCCACGTCGCCCTTATCCGATCTCTAAGGCTAATTTCCAGCATCAATATCTCCATCCTTCTCTGGGCGCTTGTTAGTTTCCTCTCCAGTAATTTGGTTGTAGTCAATGCTTCTGATCTATAGGTCATAATTGGGAGAACACATTGGTTAAAGATTTTTCTTTTTCAAACATAATGGCAAGGAGCCTCTTAATATGCTCTCGAAGGCGCTCCAGCCTAGACTGATGCATCACTTAATTTCCTCTTCGCTAGATGTGTTTGTCTGTACAAGTTGCCCTAAGTATATATACTTGTCCACTACCTCTAGCGCTTCGCCTTGTACATGTATCTGTTCGAATTGAACTCTCTATTGAACATGATCTTTGTCTTTTTCTTGTTCATCCTAAGTCCGACTTTCAGTCTTTCTCTATTCAGATCATTTATTAGTTGCTGCATTTCATTTGCAGATTCACTGATGAGAGCAATATCATCTGCAAATCTTAGATTGTTTAGGTATTCGTCTCCTATTTTGATACCCAGTCTGTTCCATTCTAGCCTTTTTAATATTTCCTCAGAACAAGCTGTAAACAGTTTTGATGAGATGGTATCGCCCTGTCTTTTTTAGTTGGTATTTTGTTGGTTTCCGTGTGGAGCTTGATGGTTGCTGTCCCATCTTTGTATTTATATTCCCGTATTTTACAGTATACCTCCTCTACTCCCTGTTTTCGGATAGCTTCTAGTACTGCTGGTATTTGTAAAGAGTCAAATGCCTTTTCATAATCGATGAATGCCATGCAGAGGGGTTTCCTATTGTCACACTTTACTCGAGAAATTATTTATATTCTGAGTATTATTAATGGAATTTTTATATTCATCACTTATACTCGAGGAATTGGTTATTTCATATGTAATCCATTATTTCGGAATATATTTATCACTCTTTAGCTTGAGATATTGTGTTTGTTTCATGAGCAATTACGTTTGTTCATGAAAATATATGTATTACTTTTCCATATTATTAGTGTGATTGCAATACTACTTACTTAAATCTATTTTAAGGTCGGTAATATTACTTTCTTCTATTTTTATCCGAATGTTCCCGGGTCCTGATCTCCGGAGCTGACTAGAAAGTCAGCAGGGAGAGCTATGGTGGTTCCGTAGACCATCTCTGCTGCGGTGCACCGAAGATCCTGCTTGAAAGAGATCCGTATGTGTAGAAGTGCCAACGGTAACTGGTCCACCCAGTGTCAGGCGGGAGAAGAAGCCGTGAGGGCCTCCTTCAAGTGGCGGTGTAGGCGCTCCACCATGCCATTGTCGCTGGGATGGTATGCTGTGGTCCGGATGCGCTTCGATCCGAGAAGGATCATCAGCTGCCTCCAGAGCTCGGACTCGAACTGAGGACCTCTGTCGGTCGTGACCGTCGCTGGAGTTCCGTAGTGAGATATCCAGGTGCTGATGAAGGTCTTGGCAATGGTGGCGGCAGTGGTGTCCTGGATAGGTGTGGCCTCAGGCCACCTGGTAAACCGGTCAATCATCGTCAGGACGTAGCTGGTCTGCTGGTAGGGGACCGACTACGTCGAGGTGTACATGCTCGAAGCGGCCATCTGGTACAAGGAACACCTGTGGGGGAGACTTAGTGTGTTGGTGAACCTTACTGCATTGGCATTCGATGCAGGTGCGACACCACTGCCGGACGTCTCTATTGTTGCCAGGCCAGACGACTTTGCTGCGGATGAGGTCCTGTGTTGCGCGGATTCCCCTATGAGCGTGGTAAACTTCGAAAAACTGCCGGCGGAGTGACGGAGGGATGTAAGGACGGGGTCGGCCCAGCGAGATGTCGCAGAGGATGGTGTCCCAAGAGCCCTGAAGCTGCACCTGCTCTAGTTGAAGGAGGTGTTTTCCGTCGGTGAGCCTGGGGAAGGAAGGGTCTTGTTGCTGCTCCTTGCGAACCAGCTGGTAGTCGATCGGGGTGCTGCTCACACTTACCATGGATATCGAGACTCTGGATAGGGCGTCTGCAGCCTGGTTGTTGGTGCCTCGGATGTGTCGTATGTCAGTGGTGAACTGGGCAACGAAATCCAGGTGCCTCTCTTCACGCGGGGACTGACGGCGACTCCTGTTGTGCAGGGCGAAGGTGAGGGGCTTGTGGTCCATCAAGATGTGGAAGTCCTTCCTAGCAGCACGACCCCGCAACCTGGAGTTCAGTGTAGTTACCCAGGTTGGGTCACACAGGTCCACAGCCATGTCCGCGCTCATTGGACAGCGGGCTCCCCTCGTTCCCTGCGCGCTTACACAGCGCTCGTGTATTTAAGCCGCAGAGCCGAAAACGAGATCACAGTGGACATCGAGCAGCTGAAGAAGAAGGACCTCTCCTCTCCTCTCTCCCTGCGGTGAATCGGTCCTTACTTGGACGATTCAGAGAGAAGGGAGGAGCGTTCCGGCAAAGGTGGCGGACGGGGCGCAGCGGGTGGAGCCGAGCCGAGCAACGCCAAGAGAGTCACCATGACCTCTCGGTCGTGTGGCTTTTGCATGGGCGGATTAAAGAGATGTACCGCGCCCGGTCCCATGCAATTTCGGCCTCGGCTCTTACGCGTTACCGGACGGTGACGCGCCCCCCCTTGTTTGTTGCCACGATGCTATGTGCTTGCATGTAGCTTCGTGCCCTCCTAGCCTACTCTTTCCTATACGAATTTTCGGCATTAGGATACCTCTGTGCATACCTTCTGGTGAACTGGACCCCATCTTCGGGCGCGTGCTCGGACGTGGGCAGATCTTTACCTCCCGCAGGGGAGGGTGTGTCTGGGGGGCCTTAGAAGGCCTGCCTTATGGTGTGCATAGAGTTGCCATTCTTTTGCTAGGGACTGGTCTGGCAGACCATCTGATGACTGCCACTCTCTTTCTTTCGAATAGGGCGATAGGCAGGTAGGATCCCCCTTTGTCAGGCCTTCAGCCAGGTTCTGTCTAATAGCTGCCGCTAGACAGAACACTAAGTTCCCGTCCTGTGATAGGAAATACCTGGATAAAAGTTACTTTCTCTCCCTCACTGTGATGAAATAGTATGTGGTTGGCTACTTCAGAGGGATGAAGGAACTTACTGGAACAGGTACAGGGCCCCTCTTCTCTCACTGAGGTGAAACAGCCTTTGGGTGTTTCAGAGAGAAGAGGGATTCACTTTAAAACCCACCCTGCCATAAGAACTGCCTGGAAAAAAGTTAGCTTCTCTCCCTCACTGTGATGAAAACAGTCTGTGGTTGGCTGTTTTCAGAGGGATGAAGAAACTTACTGGAACAGGTACAGGACCCCCCTTCTCTCACTGAGGTGAAACATCCTTTGGGTGTTTCAGAGAGAAGAGGGATTCACCTTAAAAACCGTCCTGCCATAGGAACCACCTGGAAAAATGTTAGCTTCTCTCCCTCACTGTGATGAAACAGTCTGTGGCCGGCTGTTTCAGAGGGATGAAGGAACTGATTGGAACAGGTACAGGAGTAACCCCTTTTCTCACTGAGGTGAAACAACCTTTGGGCGTTTCAGAGAAAAGAGGGATTCACTTTGAAAAAGGGTACAGGTCCTCTCTGAGGAATGGAGAGGAACTGCCTGGAAAAAGTAAAAAAAGCTCCCTTCCTTACTGAGGGAGGAGCAGAAGTGTTCCCATCAATGATGTCCTGTAGGTGGAAGGGCATCCCCTCTAGGATACTCCCAGAGGTTGACACCTACCCACGTGTTTGCCGTACGTGGCATCCTTGTGAGCTGGGAGACGGGAGTCCTGGAGGTTGAGTGATGCCGTGCATGAGTACGCCCTGCGGCTAGCAACACGCCTCTTTGGTCCTCTATTCTGGCAAGACAGGCGGCCTGATCCAGGCCCGGTCAGGTCAATCGGCTGGTCTCCCTCGGGAGGCTAGGGTCAAGCAGTCATGCTGCCGTTGGTACCCACACCGTCTATGCGTACCACTGCAAACGGCTAATTGGCTGCATATATCCACTCATCACCCCTGTTGCTGTTAGACATTGGTTCTAACGCTCAGCTTCCCCTTGTTGGACTCTGTGGTGGGTGGGGGCGTGAGTGGATGAAGCACTGCCAAGTATATGGAAAATCAAACTAAAAATCCCCCACAGACAGACGACAAAGTTGACGACCCGTGCAAGGCCCAGACCACGGCAGCCACCCCGAAGCCATACGTGCCTCCGGGTGGCAAAAGAAAACCTCGAGCACAGGATGACACTGTCATGCCTGCTGCCAAGATGGTGGACAAGACAGAAAAAGCATGTAAGAACATGTCTGTCCACCAGATTGTCCAACAGATGGACTCTCGTGCTGGCCCCTCCAGGCCAGCACCCAGACCAGGAAGGCCTCTGAGCACCCCTCAGACGACCCCACTGACTGAATCAGGAGCACCAGCTGAACCAGCCGAAACAGCTGGTGCCCCCACGAGCAAGCCCCAAAGTCGAAAGGGCGGACCGAAACGTCCGAGGCCGGAGACCGACTCTGATGGAGAGTCTGGACCCCCAAGGCGTTTCCCGCAATTTAAGGTCCCTGTCAAACCCGAAGGCTTCGACAATGCCTACCAAATGGTCAGGGCATTGGAGAGCCAGCGCAAAATCCGGTTGTCGATCCGGGTTGCGCGAGATCAGGGCATGATCATCATGCCCAAAGATCAGGCCACCCTTTGTTTCCTGCAGGAAACAAAGGAGCTAAAAGATGGGAGGAAAGTGAGCCTCTTGCCACTGAATCCTGAGGAAAAGAGGGTCAAGATGGTGCTACTTGGATTCTCAGTCTCATACAATGTGGAGGTGATCACATCACACCCACAGGTTGTGGAGGCTTCCCGATTGTCGAAGGGGAAGACTCCAACCAGGCAAGTCCTGGTAACCATGAAAGGTAGCCCAAGCTCTACCCTTGATCTGGGTAACTGGGGTACCTATCACTTACGTACATATGTGCCTGAACCACTCCGGTGTTTCAAGTGCCAGAAGTACGGACACCACCAGGCTAACTGCACAGCCAAGCCAAAATGTGGTGTCTGTAGCAAGGCACACAACACCGAGGTGTGCATTAAGGCATACAAAGAAGAAAAGAAGGACACAACAGCCAAATGTCCTAACTGTGCCAAGAGGCATCACGCCTGGAGCCTGGCTTGCTCTGTCAGGAGGCGGCCTTCAAACGGCAAGAGGGTGCTAAGAAGCGACCAGACTTTGTTCCTGCCCCCCAGGCACCTACATCTGGGGGAGGAACAAAAGCGAAAAGGCTTCCCGACCTCCTAAGAGGAAGGAAACTGCCCCCCAGCCGAAACCGGAGATCTCCGACAAACAGGAGTTCCCCCAAGTAAAACAAGTGCAGAGGAACCACAGGAAGAAAGGTTCCAACAGCACCACAAGGTCCTCCCCAGATCCAGAAGACATGCTCTTCGATGAGGGGGACATGTCGATCCTGATCACTGCTGTAGTCACAGCGGTGGCAGCATCCTTGTCCAGGACCATGGAAGAAGCGGAGAAGGCATTCGAGGTCGCCATGACGACATTGAAAAAAACTGTCGCAAGCGTAAAGGGAAGGAAGATGGAGAGGGCCAAAACAGCCCAATCCTCTCCCTCACCCCAGGTCGAGACTCCCCTCCCCACTCCAACCCAGGCCATACCCTCACAGGCAGAGCCTAGCCAGGCTGATTCAGTGCCAGAAACCGAATCAGAACAAGCTGACCCTGCCCAGGCAAGGCCAGCCAATGTACAGAAACAGCCTGGCCAGAGAAAAGGCCAAACACGTCAAGTCAGAGCTACCAAAGGCTCTCCACCCCCCAGTGGACCCAGGGATAGCCTGACAGCCGAAGGAGACCCCTCAAGCAGTGAGGATCTCACAATGGAGTTGTCAGACTCCGAAAGTCAATCCAAATACGACGATGTCTCTGATGTAACTATCAATTAGTAACATCATGGCATGCAATCTAAGTATTCTGCAGTGGAACATCTGTGGCTTCTCCTCAAGGAGTGCCATCCTCCACGCAATAGTGCGATCAAGGAGCATTGACATCGTCATGCTCCAGGAGACATTAACAGCGGAACCTGTTCGCTTCTCCGGGTATCACGTCTACGCGCTGCCACATACCGATGGCAAAAGAGGCCTGATCACCCTGGTCAAAGCAACAATTCCCTGCTCCACAATAGCCGATGCACCGCACTGTGGAGAAGATGTTGAATCTCTTGCCGTCGAGATTCAGCTGGCCGGGGGGCCCCAGAAATTGTTCAATGTGTACAGGCGGCCACACTGTAGTAGCTTAGACATCAGCCAGGTCTGTGTTATTGCAGCAAACGACCGAGTGATCATAGGGGGAGACTTCAATGCACACCACCCCATCCTGGCTCCCTGCAGGGCACCGGATGCAGCTGGCTATCACATAGCCAACGTGCTTGAGACATTCCCCGAGATTGCTCTCATCAATAACCAGGAGCCAACGCATGTGAGAGGAGGGTTCCTAGACCTCACCCTGGCCACTGCGACTCTGGTGGAGAAGATTGGCTGGCGTGTCGATGAGACCGTCACTAGTGACCATTATGGCACTATAACTACCCTCATGGATAGTGGCCCAGCCGAAATACCACGACCGAATCCAAGATGGAAAACAGACAAGGCCAACTGGCAGGCGTTCCAGAGCGCCTTGGCCCGCTGTCTGAGAAGCAATGAACCCCCACAAAGTGGGGTGCAAGATCATCTCCTATGCAGACGATCTCGCTATCATCTCCACTGGACCACACTTCCTAAACAAAGCCCAGCGTTGTCTGGACCTGGTATCTGAGGAGTGTTGCAGGACAGGACTAAAGATCTCTGCAGCCAAATCCAAAGCCATGGCTCTGAGACAGAGAGTTCAAGGCACAAGTCTGAAAATCCAGGGAATGGACTTGGAGTGGTTCAGGACTACCTCTACCTTGGGGTAAGGATAGACCGGACTCTCTCCTTCCGCAAGGAGGTCCAGCACCTGGTTGACCGAACAAAATCAAGACTGTCTGTCATGAGAGCAATGAGTGGAAGACGCATAGGGGCCAGACACAGAGTACTAAGATCATTCTATGTACATGCTGTCAGGCCCATTGTAGACTATGCCTCCCTCGCTCTGATTGGCATTAAGAGAAAATATAAAGACCAACTGGAGACAGTCCAAAACGAAGCCGCCAGGGTCATTCTGGGTGCCCCAAGGTGGGCGAAGGTCCTCAACCTCCTAGTGGAGACAAACCTTCTCCCCTTGGCCTCATGAATTGATCTAACGGTAGCACAATTCTTATCAAAGGTCATCCAGGCTCCCAGGAACACAAGCCTAAGACATAAAATAGTCAGACGCCTAGAACAAGATAACGAGCTGTTTGCAAACAACTCCTGGCTGTCTCACACTGCCAGGGTGTTAATATGCTATCAGCTCAAAGAACCACTACTGGCCAAGGGCATGGACTCCCCTCACCCTGACTTTGTCGAAGCTCCGCCGTGGGCACAAACCTCGATAGAGTTCTCGGTCATGAGACTGGCAAGCAAAAAGAACGAATATTGTACGCCTAGCCTAAAGGCAGAAACCCAGAGGGTCATTGCAACCATCACCCCTCCGGGGAGCAGGACATATTACACGGATGGATCGGTCGATCCCTTGACCCACACTGCAGGCGCCGGCTTCACAGCAAGGGATGCCACAAAATCCATGAGGGTAACAGACAACGCCTCCTCGCTACAGGCAGAGGCAGTTGCTGTCATGGGAGCACTGAGCCACGCGTCCGTGAGGGAAGGACACGTGGTTATACACACAGACTCCAAAGGAGCCGTCGACTGTCTTCAGCAGCGCTCACCCACTGACAATATCTACCTTCTGACTACCATCCTCACACTGGCACAGAGGATTCTTGCACAGGGTAGAAGAATCATCATAAACTGGGTTCCCAGCCACATAGGGATCAGAGGTAATGAGCTTGCTGACAGATTAGCTGAAGTTGGCACGGGTATGCCTAATCCCATGATAATACATCAGAGCCGAAAATTACTTAGGAGGAAGTGTACG
>NW_023658494.1:52500-60000 GCF_015228065.2 Penaeus monodon | reverse complement strand
GTTTTCTACTTTTTTTTTTTAAAAAGTAAAATAAAAAATAAAATTTAAGATAAAATACAAAACCAAATCAATACCAAAAGGAAAGATATTCACGGAAACCCCTTTAATCCTCCATAATTTTAAAAATACATTTTTCACATCAGATTGGCCCTTTGTAATAATTTGAAAAAGTACCTCTCTCCCCCTTCTCTTCTTTCTCCTCTCCCCCCTCTCTCTTTCTTTTCCCTTTTTCTCTCTTTTTTTCTCCCCTCTTTCTTTTCTCTCTCCTCTCTCTCTCTTTTCTTTTCTCCCCTCTTTCCCCTCTCTCTCTCTCTCTCTCTCTCTCTTTTCCCCATGATTATTGTTGTTGTTATTAGTATAGCTGCAAAAATATATATTATAACTGCAATAATTGCAATAATAATGATAATAATTGCAATAATGATGATAATAATTGCAATAATGATGACAATGATGACGATAATGATGATGATAACGATAATAATGATGATAATCATGATAATAATGATGATAATAACAGGAATTGTGTCCATATGTAATAAAAAAGAGGTAAAAAGAAAAAAAATCCAAAAGTCGAAAAAGCGGCAAAATCTTGCGAAATATAAGCCTTTTCAGAGTATACTCCAAAATGACGTTTTTTTCGATTTCTTTGATGATTTTGGCAATTATTAGGGTAATAATGATAATAATTACCAGAACCGTATTAATCATGACAATAATGATGATAAAAGGAGAGTAAAAAGAATTTTGATAACATTTGATGATGATGATTATTATTATTATTTTTATTATCATTATCATTATTATTATTTTTTTTTTTTACTTTTCTTATTAGTATTATTGCCAAAAATAGAATATAACTGTAATAATTACAATAATAATAATAATAAGTAAAATAATAATATGAATAGTCGTTATGATATAGTTATTAATATGATTATTGTTATTATTATCCTTACTATTATTTCCACTAGTAGTATAATTGCAAAAATAATTATTGTAACAGTAATAATTACAGTAATAACGATATTGATTAAAATAATGATATAAATAATTATTATAACATCGTTATTATTATTATTATTATTATTATTATTATTATTATTATTATTACTATGATTATTGTTCTTGTTATTAGTATAGTTGCGAAAATATATATCATAAATGCAATAATTAGAATAATAATGATAATAATTCCAATAATGATGATAATAACTGCAATAATGATGATAATGATGATGATAATGATGATAATAATGATGCTAAAGATTATAATATGATAAAAACAAGGAATGCACCATATAAATAAAAAAAAGGGTTAAAAAGAAAAAAATTCCCAAAATGTCGAAAAAGCGGTCAAAAATCTTGCGAAATATAGCCTCTGAGAGTATACTCCAAAATGACGTTTTTTCCATCAATTTGATGATTTTTGGAATATTAGGGTTAATAATGATAATAATTACCAGAACCGTATTAATCATGACAATAATGATGATAAAAGTGAGGATGAAGAGAATTTTGATAACATTTGATTATTGATTTGATGATTATTAATATTAATATTATTATTATTATTGTTGTTATTATTATTTTTTTTTATCATTATTATTATTTCTCATAGTTGTATATTTGCAAAATAATTATGTAAAGTAATAATTACAGTATATAACGATATAATAAAATAATTATAAAAAAATATTAATAATTGTTTCTTTATTTGTTATTATCATGATTACTATAAATTACTGTTTTTGTTATTAGCTATAGTTGCGAAAATATGACTGCAATAATTGCAATAATCATTATAATGATTGCAATAATGATGATAATGATTGCAATAATGATGATAATAATTGCAATAATGGTGATAATGATGATAATGATGATGATAACGATACTCCAAAAGGACGTTTTTTTCGATTTCGATGAGGATGGTGATGATGATTATTATAATCATTATTATTTTTTTTTTTTTTTGTATTATTGCCAAAAAATATATTATAACTGTAATAATTACAATAATGATAATAATAAGTATAATAATAATATTAATAGTCGTTATGATATTGTTATTAATATTATTATTGTTATTATTATCATTATTATTATTTATACTAGTAGTATAATTGTAAAAATAGTTACTGTAAAAGTAATAATTACAATAATAACGATATTAATTAAAATAATGATATAAATAATTATCATAATGTCGTAATTATTGCTATTATTATTGTTATTACTATGATTATTGTTGTATCTATTAGTATAGTTGCGAAAATATATATTATAACTGCAATAATTGCAATAATAATTATAATAATTGCAATAGTGATGATAATAATTGCAATAATGATGATAATGATGATGATAACGATAATAATGATAATAATGATGATAATAACAGGAATTGCGTCCATATGTAATAAAAAAGAGGTAAAAAGAAAAAAAATCCCAAAAGTCGAAAAAGTGGTAAAATCTTGCGAAATATAGCCTTCTCAGAGTATACTCCAAAATGACGTTTTTTCGATTTCTTTGGTGATTTTGGCAATTATTAGGGTAATAATGATAATAATTACCAGAACCGTATTAATCATGACAATAATGATGATAAAAATGAGAATAAAGAGAATTTTGATAACATTTGATTATTATTATTGTTATTATTAATATTATTTTTTTATTATTATTACTTTTTTATTAGTATAATTGCCAAAAAAATATATTATAACTGTAATAATTACAACAATAATAATGCTACGCCAGTGGGTCTTTGTCTCTGTGCGAAACATGTGTTAACATGAAAAGGATGACCTGGGCATGTGTTAACATGAAGGGACCTGGGCAAACATGACGCAGCTGGCTGTGAGCGGAGGAACAAGCCGAGAGACGGAGTTGGGTGCTGCTCCTGTGAAGACCTCGTGTGTGCCCTTGTGACCTGAGATAAACCTGGTGTTGCCCTGTTATAAGCTGTATTGTGCTGTGTGACATGCTGGTTTCCCCCCTGTATTATGCCTATAGAAAAGTGTACGGGTAAATAACTTGTGGAAATAAAGGAAAGACTGTCATTTTGTGTTTACTTCGTGCCCTGCCTCGCCACTTGGCGTTTCCTCTCCTGGTGTTCTGGGACGCTGTGGTGTTCAGTGCCTCTTGGAGCTGTTCAGTGTTCACGACCCTGTATATAACACGCCGTCTGCCTAGCCTGCCTTGTGTTGGTGGCAGAGAGACGAGGCGACCGGCGTAACAATTGGTGTCAGGAGTGGGATTTGTGATATTTAATCAGTGAGAGGCGCCGATTTATCATGTCCAAAGATGGCGGCAGCCATGAGCGAGAGGAGGCTATGACTGAGGCAGGCACGAGTGAGGTGAAGCCGAGCCAGATGGACCTGATCACTGCCATGCTGGCCGGTATGAGGGAGGAAATGGCACAAAGGGCAGAAGAGCAGGCACAGAGGGCACGCGAGCAGGCGCACCATCTCGTCGAGATGCAGGCAAGGAAGGCAGAGGAACAGTTCTGCCAACTTGTTGAGGTGCTACAGAGCAATCTTGCATCTGTGAAGATGGAAACTCAGCAGTACACCGACAGGCCTGCAACAGCGTGAAGAGTGAACTGATGGAGGAGGTGCAGACTCTGAAGGGCGAGGTTCAGGGCCTGGGGGAGGAAGTGAAGGCGGAAAGGCGGCGTCATGAGGTAGTAACGTTGCAAGCAGAGAAGGCAGACGAGGTTCTGGCAACAGATGCCAGAGTGTCAGATTTACTGGGGTCTGCCTGGGGTCCATGGCAGGAAACCCCCGGGCCTCGCAGCATCGTGTCGGAGCCAGTGGTCGCTGCAGAAGGCTGGGGACCCATCGGAACCGCTCCCTTGGGTATAGGTGGCGGCAAACTCGGACCCGGTCAACCCGCCTCGTTGCCTCCCTCCCCCCCTTCCTCCCCCCAGGCATGTTAGTTCACAGTACGCGTTCTCCACCCTGCAGCCCCTTGGCCTCCAGATATTCTGTGAGGCGTAAGCCAGCTGAGTACGACGGGAAGGTGGCCTGGGAGGCATATGTCGCCCAATTTGAAATGCTGGCATCTGCCCAGGGCTGGAGCCAGGAAGAGAAGGCCCTGCAGCTGGTAACAGCGCTAAGGGGCCCCGCGGTGGAAGTGTTGGGGCATCTGCCGGCATCCCAACAGGCCTCTTACACCAGCGTGGCAGAGGCTTTGAAACGCCGTTTCGGGCACCACCACCAGGCCGAGGTATATCGGGCCCGCTTGAAGAAGCGGACTCGTGAGCGTGGCGAGACACTGTCCCAGCTGGCGCAGGATGTGGAGGTGCTGGTAAGGAGGTCGTACCCTGCGGCTGCGGAAGAGATGATTGTGGTCCTGGCCCGCGATTTCTTTGTTGACGCTTTGCAGGACCAGCAGCTGCAAATCTACGTCAAGCAGGCACACCCTGAGGACCTGCAGGTGGCGCTGGCGAGGGCCTTGGAGTTCGAGGCCTTCCTGAAGGTAGCCAGTGGCCTAGGGCCAGCTGCTCAGCCCCGCCGTGACCTCCGGGACCGGAAGGCTAAAGTGGAGAAGGTAGCATTGAGGAAGGTGAGCCTGAGCACTTTCCAAGGCTTGTGTTGGGGCTGCGGAGAGGTAGGGCACAGACGTAGTCAGTGTCGGAGGGAGCGGAGAACACGTCCTCTCAATCGGACGGATTCTGATGCCTTCCAGCAGTGCTGCAAGGACTGTGGCAGGTATGGTCACCATCCGAGTGCATGTCCTAAGGCTAAGGAAGTGGTACGGGAGGAAAATTCGGACAGGCTGGAGAAGGGGGCCGAAACCCAGCCGTCCTCGGTTCCTGGGCCCCGATTTGGGTAAGCTGCCATTGAACCAGCACGATGCAGGTGGAAGGCTCAGTAGATGGGAAGCCATGCCGCCTGACAGTGGACACTGGGGCTGAGAAGACCCTAGTGCGGCCTGTGGCCACTATGCGACTTCCAGACGCACCACAGAGACTGTGGTGTCACGGGGCATTGTGTGCAGCTCAAGGGGCCAGTGGAGGCTCGTATGTATGTATGTGGCCGATCTGGACGAGCACTGCTTGCTGGGCCTTGACTACCATACACAGACAGAGTAAGGTGTGTGTTGACCTTGGACGGAAGCTGGTGAGGGTGCACGGTGAAGATGTGCCCTTGCTTCCAGAGGTTGGCTGTGCAGAGGTAATTACGGCTGAGCGACTGCACCTTGCCCCCAGGACAGAGTCTAGAATTCGGTGTCGACTGTCAAGAGTGATACGTGGAGTAGAGGGCCTCGTGGAGCCCATCCAAAACCTGCAGCTGGCTGATGCTGTAGCGGTTGGGGGGAGCCTTGTTGGACCAGGGGAGGGATTAGTTACAGTGTTGGTAGCTAACTTCTCCAATAAGGCCCAGAAGGTGCCAGCTAGTGCAAAGCTGAGCACTTGTGAGGAAGTGGAGCATCCAGAAGAGTCGTCGAGGAGCAAGGAGTTGGTTGGTGTGGGGCCGTTGCCTGACTTCCTCGAGGACTTGGCGCATCGGCTGTGGCGTTACCATGGGCCAGGAAGCTACTCCTGGGGCCATGGTGAAAAAGAAGATGACGTTAGCCCCAGTAGCGGCAATGAGGACGTGGCAGACGCTGACCGAAATGAGGACGAGCATTTGGACGGTGAGGGCGATGCAGCAGACGTCAATGGTGACCATGAGCCAGGTCTTGGGGCAGGAGATACCACTCTGGGTGCCACTGCCAATCTACCGCTGCCCACACCTCCTCCAGAGCGACCCCAGCGAGAGCGAAGAAAGCCGCGCTGGATGAAAGATTTTTGTGTTTCTGAGAACTGAATTTATTTAAATTTTCTGTAGTTTGTTTCAGGTTTAGATATGTCAGAGCAGACGGGTCGTCTGCTTGATAGGGGGGGATAGTGCTACACCAGTGGGTCTTTGTCTCTGTGCGAAACATGTGTTAACATGAAAAGGATGACCTGGGCATGTGTTAACATGAAGGGACCTGGGCAATCATGACGCAGCTGGCTGTGAGCGGAGGAGCGGAGGAACAAGCCGAGAGACTGAGTTGGGTGCTGCTCCTGTGAAGACCTCATGTGTGCCCTTGTGACCTGAGATAAACCTGGTGTTGCCCTGTTATAAGCTGTATTGTGCTGTGTGACATGCTGGTTTCCCCCCTGTGTTGTGCCTATAGAAAAGTGTACGGGTAAATAACTTGTGGAAATAAAGGAAAGACTGTCATTTTGTGTTTACTTCGTGCCCTGCCTCGCCACTTGGCGTTTCCTCTCCTGGTGTTCTGGGACGCTGTGGTGCTCGGTGCCTCTTGGAGCTGTTCAGTGTTCACGACCCTGTATATAACACGCCGTCTGCCTAGGCTGCCTTGTGTTGGTGGCAGAGAGACGAGGCGACCGGCGTAACAATAATAATAAGTATGATAATAATATTAATAGTCGTTATGATATTGTTATTGATATTATTATTGTTATTATTATTATTATTACTATTATTATTTTTTGTTGTTATTAGTATAGTTGCGAAAATATATATTATAACTGCAATAATTGCAATAATAATGATAATAATTAAAATAATGATGATAATAATTGCAATAATGATGATAATGATGATGATACCGATAATAATGATGATAATAACAGGAATTGAGTGGAAAAAGCGGCAAAATCTTGCGAAATATAGCCTTTTGAGGGTCCACTCCAAAATGATTTTTTTTTTCGATTTCTTTGATGATTTTGGCAATTATTAGGGTAATAATGATAATAATTCCCAGAACCGTATTAATCATGACAATAATGATGATAAAAGTGAGAATAAAGGAAATTTTGATAACATTTGATTATTATTATTATTATTATTATATTATTATTATCATTATTATTATTATCATTATTATCCTCATTATTATTATTATTATTATTATTATTATTATTATTATTATTATCATTATTATTATTATTATTAATTTTATTATTAGGATTATTGCCAAAAAATTATTATAACTGTAATAATTACAATAATAATAATAATAACTATAATAATAATACTAATAGTCGTTTTGATATTGTTATTGATATTAATATTGTTATTATTATCATTATCATTATTTCTACTAGTAGTATAATTCCAAAAATAACTATTGTAACAGTAATAATTACAGTAATAACGATATTAAATAAAATAATGATATAAATAATTATTATAATGGCGTTATTATTGCTATTATTATTGTTATTACTATGATTATTGTTCTTGTTATTAGTATAGTTGCGAAAATATATATTATAACTGCAATAATTGCAATAATAATGATAATAATTGCAATACTGATGATAATAAATGCAATAATGATGATAATGATGATTATAACGATAATAATGATGATAAGGATGATAATAAGAGTAATTGTGTCCATATATAATTTTAAAAAGAGGGAAAAATAAAAAATTACCTAAAGTCGAAAAGACGGCAAAATCTTGCGAAATATAGCCTTATGAGAGTATAC
>NW_023658494.1:2500-35000 GCF_015228065.2 Penaeus monodon | reverse complement strand
ATATATATATATTTATATATAATATATATTATATATAATTCGTATACATTTATTATATATATTATTATATAATGTTTATATATATATTCATAATTTTTTATAATAATTTTTTATCCCTATTCATATAAATTTAATGTATATGTTTTTCTTTTAAAATTTTTTTAATTTTTATTTTATGTTTTAATTTTGTCCCCTAACCCCCCACCCCACCCCACACACAATATAAATATTCTATATTTGCACCCCAATTTTTCCCCCCCATATATATCTATTTTCTACACTTTTTAAACATTATTATATATATTTAATTTTTTAATAATATATTAAAAAAAATCTATAAAATATATATATTTATAAGGGTGGGGTGTTGTGTGTGGTGGTGTGTGTGGAAGGGGGGGAGAACAACAAAGGGAAAAGTATAAGAAAACCACGAAATCCGGGCCTTTTCGCATTTATTGTTTTCACCCGGGCAAAAATAAGACTAGAGCTACAAAAGGGGTTTAAATCAAGTATGGGCGGTGGGTCACGTCGTTAATCGGGTGTGCGACGACCTTGGCTAGTTCGTGGCCCCCTGTTGCGGTGTTTAATTTGTTAGTTTTTTCATTATTATCATCTTTAACACTTTAAATTGTTATCTTTCAAATTACCCATCATTTTTTAATCATTATTGAAATTTATCATCATTTTTGGCAATTTTTAAATTATTTTTGGGAAATTTTTATTGCAATTTAATTTTTATTTTCGAAAACTATACTAAAAACACAACAAAAATCATAGTTAATAAACTAAAATAAAAATAAAAAACGACTTAAAATAATTACTTAATCATTTTTTTAATTAACTTTCGTTTTTACTGTCATTATTGCTGTTCCAAAAATTTTTTTTCCCAAATTTATACTACTAGTAAAAATAATAAAAATGATAATAAAACAAAAAAATTTGTTAAAAAAATATCATAACTACTTTTAAATTTTAAAAATTAATAATGATTTTTTTTATTGTAATTTTTACTTTATAAAAAATTTTTTTGGGCTATTAATATTATCATTATACTTTTTAATTTTTTTTTTGAAATTTTTCCAGTTATATTATTTTTTTGGCAAAAATACAAAATAAGAAAAGAAATTTTAAAAATAAAAATTTAAAGACAATAATAATGAAAATAAAAAATAAAAATAAAAAATGATAAAATAAAAATAACCCAAATTTATAAAAAATTCTCTTTATTCTCACTTTTATCATCTTTATTCACAAAATTAAATTTAAGGTTTGGTAATATTATCATTTTTAAACCCTAATTTTTCCCAAAATCATAAAAGAAATCAAAAAAAAACGTCTTTTTCGAGTTTTACTCTAAAAAGGCAAATTTTGGGAAAGATTTCCCGTTTTTTCGATTTTTTGGGGATTTTTTTTTTTTTTCCCTCTTTTTTTTATGTTTTGGCCCAAAATTTCCTGTTTTTATCTCAATTATCATTTTAAATAAATCATTATTACGTTATAAATCATCATTACCCCATTTTTGAAATTTAATTATCAATTATTGCAATTATAGTATTTTATAAATAATCTTCGCAATATACTAATAACACAAAATAATCATAGTAAATAAAATAATAACGACATTATAAAATTATTTAGTCATTTTTTTAAATTTAAAATGGGTTATTATTGAAATTATTACTGTTCAATTGTTTTTGAAATTATACTCTAGTAAAATAAAATGAAATGATAACAATAATAAATTAATAAAAATATAAAACGTTTTTGGTATTTCATTTACTTTTAATTAATTATTATTGTAATTATTACGTTATAATAAAATTTTTTTTGGAAAAATAATACAAAATTTGGAAAAAATAATAAAAAATTTTTAAAAAAAATAATAAAAATAATAAAATGATAATCAAATGTTACCCAAAATTTTTTTTTTTTAAATTCTCATTTCATCATGATTATTGCATGATTAATCCCGGTTTTTGGGTAATTATTTCAAATTACCCTTATAATTCCCAAAAATCATCAAAAAAAATCAAAAAACGCCCTTTGGGGAGTATACTCTCAAAAGGCTTTTTTTTTCGCAAGTTTTTCCCGTTTTTTCGTTTTGGGAGTTTTTTTTTTTTAAACCTTTTTTTTTTTTAATTATATATGGATGCAATTCCTGATTTTATTATCATAATTATTATCGTTTCTTTCCTTTTATCATCTTTTTTTTCAATTATTTTTACATTTTGCAATAATTATAATCATTATTGAAAATTTTTGGGCATTTTATTATTATTTTCGAAACTTACTAATAAAAACAACAATAATCATAGTAAAAACCAATAATAAAAACAATAATCGAAAAATAAAAAAAAATTATTTATTCATTTTTTTTAACTAATTTTTTTATTACTGTAAAAATTACTTTTAAAAAAATTTTTTTTTTTAAAAATTTATCACATTAGAAAAAAAAATAATGAAAAAATTTAACAATAAAATATGATAGCAATATCAAACAAATTTTTAAAATTTTTATAATCCCTTAAAATTTTTAAATTTAAATAAATCATTGTAATTATACAGTTAAAAAATTTTTTGGCAATAATTACTAAAAAAGTAAAAAAAAATGAAAAAGAAAATGATAATTATAATAATTAAATAATAAAAAATTTTTAAAAATAAAAAAAAATTTAAAAAAAAAATAATAATAATAATATCATCATCTTTTTTTTTTTTCCCATCATCATCTTTCAATCATCAAAATGTTTGAAATTTTTTTTTATTTCATTTTCCCAAATCAAATTACCCAGATTAAAAAAACCCGGGTTCTGAAAATTATTATCATTATTCCCCTTTAATAATTCCCAAAAAATCACCAAAGAAATCGAAAAAAAACGTCATTTTGGAGTATACTCTGAGAAGGCTATTTTCGCAAAGTTTTTTCCCCGTTTTTTGGGGGATTTTTTTTTTTTAGGGTTTTTTTAAAAATATATGGACCCAATTCCTGCAAATTATCTTTTCTTTTGTTATCGTTTACCTTCATTAAAATGTTTAAAATCCATTATTGCAATTTACCCCTTCATTATTGAAATTTTTTTATCATTTTTTATTGCAATTATTGCAGTTTAATGTATTTTGGGAAAAATTTAACCCAAATAACACCTTTAATAATCAGGTAAAAACAATAAAAATAACTTTTAATGAATTAAATAATTAAATATCATTATTTAATTAATTTGTTTTTATTTTAAATTTTACTTTACAAAAAATTATTTTTGCAATCAAACCCTAGAAAAAATAATAAAAATTTGATAAAAAAATAAAAAAAATAATTAAATAACAATATCTTTAAGGGACTTTAAATTTATTATTATTATACTTATTAGTTTTAAATTTTGGGAATTTTTTAAATTTTATATTATTTTTTGGAAATAATAAAAAATAATAAGAGAAATAATAAAATGATTAAAAATTTTAACGCCGACCGCCTCGTCTCTTGCCCCCAACAAAACAGGCAAAGGCAGAGGGGCCGGTGCTATCCACAGGGTCGTGAAAACTAAACGTTTCCAAAGAGGCCCCCAAAAACCCCACAGCGCCCCAAAACAACGGGGGGAAACGCCCCTTGGAAAGGGCAGGGCTTTGAAATAAACAAAAAATAAACAGTCTTTCTTTTTTGCCAAGTTATTTACCCGGGCCCTTTTTCTCTGGCAAAAATACGGGGGGAAAAACCCAGCATGTCACACTGAAAGAAAACAGTTATAACAGGGGAAACAAAATTTTATCGGGTCACAAGGGCCCCACGGGGGTTCTTCAAAAGGACCCGCCCCCCACTCCGACTCTTTTTTGCTTTTCCTCCGCCCCTCTGCTCACACCCGTTGCGTCATTTTTTGCCCAGGCCCCTTTCATTTTAAAACCAGCCCGGGTTTCACCCTTTTTCATTTTAACACAGTTTCCCCCACAGAGCCCAAAGACCCACTGGCGTAGCAAAAAATAATAAAAATAAAACAAAAAAATTCATCAAATGATTTTAAAAATTTCTCTTATTTTTGCCCATGATTAAAAGGGTTTCCCTGGTACATTTTTATCATTTTTACCCTAAAAATTTCCCCAAAAATCATAAAAGAAATCAAAAAAAACGTCATTTTGGAGCATACTCTAAAAGGGCTAAAATTTTCGCAAGTTTTTGCCGCTTTTTGGGACTTTGGGGATTTTTTTTTCCCTTTTTGCCCTTTTTTTTATTTTTAAAAGGAAAAATTCCTGTTTTATCTTTCATTTTATCTTATTTTTCGTTATATCTCATTAAATCATTAACATCATCTTTATCATCATTATTGAAAAATTCTTATCCCCCTTTTAATTGCAATTTTTAAATCATTATTTTGCAATTATTGCTTTATTATAAATATTTCGAAAACCAATAAAATAATCTTTAGTAAAACAATAAAATAAAAAATAAAAAAGGGACATTAATGAAATTTTTTTTATCATTAATTTTAAATTTAATATCGTTTTCTTTAAAATAATTATTTTTTTAAATTATATACAGTAGAAAAAATAATAAAAATAAAAATAAGAATAATAAAAATAATAATAATATATTAAAAAACAAATAAATAACGACTTTTAATATTATTAACTTTATTATTTTTATTATTGAAATTTATAAGCGTCATAAAAATTTTTTGGAAAATAATCTAATAAGAAAAGTAATAAAAATAATGATAATAATAAAATAAATAATAATAATAATAATAATCTTCATCATCATAAAATTTTTACCCAAAAATTTCTCTTTTTTCTAAATTTTATCATCTTTATTGTCATAAATTTATACGGATCTGGAAAATTACATTATTATTCCCCAAAATAATTAAAAAAAAAACATAAAATAAAAAAAAAAAAAAAAAAAAAACGTCATTTTGGAGTATACTCTAAAAAAAAGGCTATTTTTTAAAAAAATTTTTTGGCCGCTTTTTTTAAAACTTTGGGAAAAAAAATTTTTTCCTATTTTTTTTCCTTTTTTTTTTAAATATAAGGACAAAATTTCCTGTTTTTTTATAAAATTATTTCTTTATCACATTATTATGTTTTTTCAAAACATTATCTCATTATTGCAATTATTTTATTATTATTGCAATTATTGCAGTTTTTAATTTTAAAATTTTCGCAACTAAAAAATAAAACAACAAAAATTTCAAGTAATAAAAAATAATAACGACATTATAATAATTATTTATACCCTTTATTTTGAAAATTGGGTTATTCCCCCGGAATTATTCTGTTATAATAATTATTTTTGCAATTATACTACGAAAGAAAAAAATAATAATAATAATAAAGCCCAATAGCAATAAAAATTTATTAATAACCTTTTTAAAAACACTATTAATATTTTGTTATCCTATTATATTTTTAAAAATTTTTAAAAATTGTATTTAGGGACGGGTTTAATAAAATTTTTTTTGGGCGAAAATTTACTGCTAAAAAAAAGTAAAATTTAATAAAAATAAAAATAATAAAAAATTAATTAATATTAATAATAATCTTTTCACCCTCATCATCTTTAAATCATAAAATGTTACCCCAAAATTCTCTTTACCTCATTTCATATCATTTTTGCCCATGATTAATAGGGTTTCTGGTTTATTAATTATTCCCTAATAATTTTTTATTATTAGGACAAAATTTCCCTATTATTATCATCATTCATTACATCATTATTCCCAATATTATCATCATTTTTTTAATTTATTTTCATTTTTATTCAATTATTGCAGTTTTTTATAATATTTTCGCAACTTTTAAAAAAATAACAACAACAACAATCATAGTAATAAAGAAAATTTAAAAACAAAAATACGACATTATAATATTTTTTAATATCATTTTTTTTATTAATATGGGTTATTACTGTAATTTTTACTGTACAATTTCTTTTTTTTTTCCCAACTAAAACTATTAGCAAAAATAATAATAATGATAAAAAACAATAATCTATTAATAAAAATATCAAAAAGTTTTAACGTCTTTAGATATTATTTTTAATATTATTTTTATTTATTTTTATTATTGTAATTATTCGTTATAAAAATTTTTTTGGCTAAATACTAATAATAAAAAAATAATAAAATAATTGTTTAATTTTAAAAAACAATAATAAATAATTTTTAAACTAATAATAAATAATAAAATCAAAATAATAATAATAAAAAAATGATAATAATAATAATAATAATAATAAAAATAAAAAATAAAAATTTAAAAAATAAAAATAAAAAAAATAAGAAAATAAAAATTTAATTATATCATCATCTTTAAAACTTTATAAAAATTCCTTTTTTTCTCACTTTTTCACATTTTGCAGGTTACTCCGGTTCGGGTTTTTTAAAAAAACATTTTTCCCCTAAAAATTGCCAAAATCTAAAAGAAAAAAAAAAAAAAAACCCGTCACCCCCGGGGGGTCTACTCTAAAAATTGCTAAAATTTCGCAAATTTTGCCGTTTTTTTCAAACTTTGGGGAATTTTTTTTCTTTTTACCCCTTTTTATTATATATGGAAAAACCCTGTTTTAAATCATCATTATCATCTTTAATTATCGTTTATCTTTATCTTTACCCTCTTTTTGCAATTATTATCATAAATTATTGAAATTATTCCCATTTATTGAAAATTATTGCATTATAATATTTTTTTTCCAAAAACTAAAACTAAAAACGACAATAATCTTAGTAAAACAATAATAAAAAATAACGATTTTAAGAAAATTATTTACAATTATTAAATTTAATAATCGTTATTACTGAAATTTATTACTGTTACAATAATTATTTTTGAAATTTTTACTACTAGTAAAATAATAATAAGATAATAATAAAATAATAATTTTAAATAAAAAATTCATAACGACTATTAATATTATCATATACTTGTTATTTTTATTATTTAATTATTACTTTTATAATTCTTTTTTGGGCAATAATACTAATAATAAAAGAAAATAAAAATAATAATAATAAAAATAATAATAATGTTTATTTTTAAATAAAAAAATTTTAAAAATGAAAATAATAATAAAAATTTATAATAATAAAATAAAAATTTAAAATTTATCATTATCGTCATCAAAATGTTATAAAAATTCTCTTTATTTTAAACTTTTAAAAAATTCAATAAATTATTGTCATGTTTGATACGGTTCTGGAAATTATTATCATTTTTAAAACCCCAAATAATTCCCAAAATTTAAAAGAAATCGAAAAAACGTCTTTTTGGTTAAACTCTCCAAAGGCTATATTTGAAAGATTTTGCCGCTTTTCGACCCCTTTTTATTAATATGGAGAAAATTCCCTTTTATTATCATCATTATTGAAAATTATTATCATTATTTTGCGTTATAATATATATTTCGAAACTATACTGATAAACAAACAAAAAATCTGGGAAAATTAACAATAATATTAACAATAATAACGACATTAAAATTAATTATTTATTTTCTTTAAATTTAATTAATTTTGCTTTTTCCTGTAATTTTAAAGGTTACAATAATTTTTTTTGGCAATTTAGAAACTAGTAGATATAAAGATAATGATAATAGTAACAAAAAAAATTTTAAATAAAATATCATAACGCTGTTTTTATCTTTAAATTATATTTTAATTGTTATTTTTGAAATTTATTCCCGGTTAAAAATATTTTTTGGGTAAAAATAAAAAAAAAGAAAAATTTAAATAATAGTAAAAATAATAAAAAATAAAAAAGGAAATTTAATAATAATAATAATTTTAGCAATTTTGATAATAAATTAATAATAATATCATCATCACATCTCATCCCATCATCATCTCATCATCTCATCATCCATCATCATCATCATCATCTCTAATCATCATAATCTCATCATCATCAATCATAAAAGTTATGAAAATTCTCAATTTTTGTCATCATTATTGTCTGATTAAAAAGTTCTGCTAATTTTTATCATTTTTCCCCCAAAAATTTTCCCAAAATCCCCCAAAAGAAATCAAAAAAAAACATCTTTTTGGAGTATCCCTTTTAAAAGGCTTATTTTGGGAAAGATTTTCCCCGCTTTTTCGACCTTTTGGGATTTTTTTTTTTTTTTAAACCTTTTTTTTTTTAAAATTGGACCCCAATTCCCGGTTCTTTCTCATTTTTGAAATTTATTATAAACCTATTGCAATTATTTTTTCTTTATTATTGAAAATTATTGCAATTATAATAAAATTTTGGGCAATATACTAAAAACGACAAAAATAATCATAGAAAATAACACTAAAAATAACAATAAAAAACGAAATATAAAAATTATTTATAAAATTTTTTTTAATTTAAATATCGCTATTACTGTAATTTTACGGGTTAAAATAATTTTTTTTGAAATTTTTTTTTTACCTAGTAGAAATAATGATAATGAAAAATAATAATAATATTTAATTAATAAACAAATCCAAACGACTATTTATTATTTTTTAAACATATTATTATTTTTATTATTTTGTAATTATTACATTTAATTTTTTTTTGGCAATAATACAATAAAAACTAATAAAAAAATGATAGAAATAGAAATAATAAAAATAATTAATAAAAATTTAATAATAATAAAAATTAATGAAAAAATAATAATAATAAAAATAATAATAAAAATTTAAATAAAATAAAACCAAAAAAAAATAATAATTGATGTTTATGATGATAATAATAAAAATTTAAAAATAAAAAAAAAAAAAAATAATAATAAAATAAAAATTAAAAAAATTTTGAAAAATTTTAAATAATCATAAAATGTTATCAAAAATTCTTTTTTTCTCACTTTATAAATCATTATTGTCATTTTTTGTTAAGGTTTTTGGGAAATTAAATCTTTATTACCGTAAAAATTTGGGAAAAATCTCAAATCATCTTTTTGGAGTATACTCTCAAAAAGGGCTATTTTTCGAAAAGATTTTCCCGTCTTTTCGACTTTAGGAAATTTTTTTATTTTTTCCCTTTTTTTAAAAAATTAATATGGACAAAATTACTTTTATTATCATCCTTATCACCATTTTTGTTCGTTATAAATCATCATTATCATCTTTAAATTGCTTTTAAATTATCTTTCATATTCCCAATTATTATCTTTATTATTGCAATTAATTGCATTTTATAAAAATATTTTTTTCGCAATTTATCTAATAAAAAGAACAATAATCATAGTAATAACAAATAATTGCAATAATAACGCCATTAAAATATTATTTATATCATTATTTTTTTTAATATCGTTATTACTGTAATTATTACTGTTACAATAGTTATTTTTGGAATTATACTACTAGTAAAAAATAATGAAAATGATAATAAAAACCCAATATTAATATCAATAACAATATCAAAACGACTATTATTATTTTTATTATAGTTATTATTATTATTATTGTAATTATTACAGTTATAATAATTTTTTGGCAATAATCCTAATAAAAAAATTTAAATAAAAATTTAATAAAAATGATAATAATAATAATAAATAATAATAATAATAATAATAATAATGAGGATAATAATGAAAATATAATAATGATAATAAAATATAATAATAATAATAATAATAATCAAATGTTATCAAAATTTCCTTTATTCTCACTTTTATCATCATTATTGTCATGATTAATACTTTTCGGGAATTATTATCATTATTACCCTAATAATTGCCAAATCATCAAAGAATCAAAAAAAAAAAACTTTTTGGGAGTGGGACCCTCAAAAGGCTATATTTCGCAAAGATTTTGCCGCTTTTTCCACTCAATTCCTTTATTATAAATCATTATTATCGGTTTCATCAACATTATCATCATTATTGCAATTATTATCATCATTATTTTAATTATTATCTTTATTATTGCAATTATTGCAGTTTATATATATTTTCGCAACTATACTAATAACAACAAAAAATAATAATAGTAATAATAATAATAATAACAATAATAATATCAATAACAAT
This sequence comes from Penaeus monodon, assembly GCF_015228065.2. Lineage (NCBI taxonomy): Eukaryota > Metazoa > Arthropoda > Malacostraca > Decapoda > Penaeidae > Penaeus > Penaeus monodon. The sequence goes on along the minus strand of NW_023658494.1, from coordinate 25,012 downwards.
ACCCTAACGACTATTAATATTATTATCATATTTTATTATTTTTGTTACGCCGGTCGCCTCGTCTCTCTGCCACCAACACAAGGCAGCCTAGGCAACGGCGTGTTATATACAGGGTCGTTGAACACTGAACAGCTCCAAGAGGCACCGAGACCAAAAGGTCCCAAACACCAGGAGAGGAACGCCAAGTGGCGAGGCAGGGCACGAAGTAAACACAAAATGACAGTCTTTCCTTTTTTCCACAAGTTATTTACCCGTACACTTTTCTATGGGCACAACAGGGGGAAACCAGCATGTCACACAGCACAATACAGCTTATAACAGGGCAACACCAGGTTTATCTCAGTCACAAGGGCACACATGAGGTCTTCACAGGAGCAGCACCCAACTCAGCCCTCTCGGCTTGTTCCTCCGCTCCTCCGCTCACAGCCAGCTGCGTAAATGATTGCCCAGGTCCCTTCAGTTAACACATCCCAGGTCATCCTTTTCATGTTAACACATGTTTCGCACAGAGACAAAGCCCCACTGTGTAGCACTATCCCCCCCTATCAGCAGACGACCCGTCTGCCCCTGACATATCTAAACCTGAAACAAACTACAGAAAATTTAAATAAATTCAGTTCTCAGAAACACAAAAAATCTTTCTTTCCAGCGCGGCTTCTTCGCTCTCGCTGGGGTCGCTCTGGGGAGGTGTGGGCACGGTAGATTGGCAGTGGCACCCAGAGTGGTATCTCCTGCCCCTAGTCCTTGCTCATGGTCACCATTTTACGTCTGCTGCATCGCCCTCCCGTCCAAATGCTCGTCCTCATTTCGGTCAGCGTCTGCCACGTCCTCATTGCCGCACTGGGGCTAACGTCATTTTCTTTTCACCATGGCCCCAGGGTAGCTTCTGGCCCATGGTAACGCCACAGCCGATGCGCCAAGTCCTCGAGGAAGTCAGGCAACGGCCCCACACCAACCAACCCTTGCTCCTCGACGACTCTTCTGGATGCTCCACTTCCTCACAAGTGCTCAGCTTTGCACTAGCGGGCACCTTCGGGGCCTTTTATTGGAGAAGTTAGCTACCAACACTGTAACTAATCCCTCCCCTGGTCCAACAAGGCCCCCCCCAACCGCTACAGCATCAGCCAGCTGCAGGTTTTGGATGGGCTCCACGGGGCCCCTCTACCCCAACGTATCACTCTTGACAGTCGACACCGAATTCTAGACTCTGTCCTGGGGCAAGGTGCGGGTCGCTCAGCCTAATTACCTCTGCACAGCCAACCTCTGGAAGCAAGGGCACATCTTCACCGTGCACCCTCACCAGCTTCCGCCCAAGTCAACCCCACCCCTTTACTCTGTCTGTGTATGGTATCAAGGCCCAGCAGCAGTGCTCGTCCAGATCGGCCCCATACATACATACGATCCTCACTGGCCCCTTGAGCTGCACACAATGCCCGTGACACCACAGTCTCTGTGGTGCGTCTGGAAGTCGCATAGTGGCCACAGGCCGCACTAGGGTCTTCTCAGCCCCAGTGTCCACTGTCAGGCGGCATGGCTTCCCATCTACTGAGCCTTCCCCTGCATCGGCTGGTTCAATGGCAGCTTACCCAAATCGGGCCCGGAACCGAGGACGGCTGGGTTTCGGCCCCTTCTCCAGCCTGTCCGAATTTCCTCCCCTACCACTTCCTTAGCCTTAGGACATTTCACTCGGATGGGACACATACCGCCACAGTCCTTTTCAGCACTGCTGGAAGGGATCAGAATCCGTCCGATTGAGAGGACGGTTTCTCCCGCCCCCCCGACACTGACTACGTCTGTGCCCTACCTTTCCGCAGCCCCAACACAAGCCTTGGAAAGTGCTCAGGCTCACCTTCCTCAATGCTACCTTTTCCACTTTAGCCTTCCGTCCCGGAGGTCACGGCGGGGCTGAGCAGCTGGCCCTAGGCCACTGGCTACCTTCAGGAAGGCCTCGAAACCCCAAAGGGCCCTCGCCAGCGCCACCCGCAGGCCTCAGGTTGGCCTGCTTGACGTAGATTTGCAGCGGCTGGTCCCGCAAAGCGTCAACAAAGAAATCGCGGGCCAGGACCACAATCATCTCTTCCGCAGCCGCAGGGTACGACCTCCTTTCCAGCACCTCCAATCCTGCGCCAGCTGGGACAGTGTCTCGCCACGCTCACGAGTCCGCTTTTTTCAAGCGGGCCCGATATACCCCGGCCTGGTGGTGGTGCCGAAAAGGCGTTTCAAAGCCTCTGCCACGCTGGTTTTAAAGGCCTGTTGGGATGCCGGCAGTGCCCCAACACTTCCACCGCGGGGCCCCTTAGCGCTGTTACCAGCTGCAGGGCCTTCTCTTCCTGGCTCCAGCCCTGGGCAGATGCCAGCATTTCAAATTGGCGACCCTATGCCTCCCCCGGCCACCTTCCCGTCGTACTCAGCTGGCTAAAAGCTAACGAATATCTGGAGGCCAGGGGCTGCAGGGTGGAGAACGCGTACTGTGAACTAACATGCCTGGGGGGGAGGAAAGGGGGGGAGGGAGGCAACGAGGCGGGGTTTACCGGGTACCGAGTTTTCCGCCACCTATACCCAAGGGAGCGGTTCCGATGGGTCCCCAGCCTTCTGCAGCGACCACTGGCTCCGACACGATGCTGCGAGGCCCGGGGGTTTCCTGCCTGGACCCGGCAGACCCCAGTAAATCTGACACTCTGGTATCTGTTGCCAGAACCTCGTCTGCCTTCTCTGCTTGCAACGTTACTACCTCATGACGCCGCCTTTCCGCCTTCACTTCCTCCCCAGGCCCTGAACCTCGCCTTCAGAGTCTGCACCCCCCATCAGTTCACTCTTCACGCTGTTTTCAGGCATGTCGGTGTACTGCTGAGTTTCCATCTCACGATGCAAGATTGCTCTGTAGCACCTCAACAAATTGCAGAACTGTTCCTCTGCCTTCCTTGCCTGCATCTCGACGAGATGGTGCGCCTGCTCGCGTGGCCCCTGTGCCTGCTCTTCTGCCCTTTGTGCCATTTCCCCCTCATACCCGGGCCAGCATGGCAGTGATCAGGTCCATCTGGGTCGGCTTCACCTCACTCGTGCCTGCCTCAGTCATAGCCTCCTCTCGCTCATGTGCTGCCGCCATCTTTGGACATGATAACGGCGCCTCTCACTGATTAAATATCACAAAACCCACTCTGACACCAATTTTTACGCCGGTCGCCTCGTCTCTCTGCCACCCACACAAGGCAGGCTAGGCAGACGGCGTGTGTTAATACGGGTCGGAACACTGAACAGCTCCAAAAGGCACTGAACCCACAGCGTCCCAGAACACCCGGAGAGGAAACGCCAAGTGGCGAGCAGGGCCCCGAAGTAAACAAAATGACAGTCTTTCCTTTATTTCCACAAATATTTACCGTACACTTTTCTATAGGCATAATACAGGGGGGAAACAGCATGTCACACAGCACAATCAGCTTATAACAGGGCAACACCAGGTTTATCTCAGGTCACAAGGGGACACACGAGGGCTTCACAGGAGCAGCACCCAAATCCGTCTCTCGGCTTGTTCCCCCGCTCACAGCCAGCTGCGTCATGTTTGCCCAGGTCCCTTCATGTTAAAAACTGCCCAGGTCATCCTTTTCATGTTAACACATGTTTCGCCAGAGACAAGACCCATGGCGTAGCATTATTATTGTTTAATTATTACGTTATAATATATTTTTTTGGCAATTATACTAAAAAAAAGTAATAATAATAAAAAAATAATATTAATAATAACAATAATAATATCAAATTTATCAAAATTCTCTTTTTCTCATTTTATCATCATATTGTCATGATTAATACGGTTCTGGTAATTGTTATCATTATTACCCTAATAATTCCCAAAAATCCCCAAAAGGGGAAACAAAAAAAGGGTTTTTTGGGTATATTTGGGGAACTATTTTTCGCAAGTTTTTTACCACTTTTTCAAATTTTGGGATTTTTTTTTTTTTTCCCTCTTTTTATTCCCAAGGGGAGAAATTTCCCTTTTAATTTCATCATTTTATCATTTTATGGGTTTCTTTCACCCTTATCATAATTATTGCAATTTTTATCATTCACTATTGCAATTTTTATAATTTTTTATTGCAATTATTGCGTTTAATATATTTTTTTCGCAACATACTAAAAATAAAAAATAATCATATTTAAAAAAAACAATAAAAATTGAAATTTTAAACGACATTATGATATTATTTATATCATTTTTTTTAATTTAAATACTTTTATTTTTGGGAATTTTTAAATTTTAACAGAACTATTTTTAAAATTATACTACATATAAAAAATTAATAATGATTAAAAAAATAATTTTTAAAATACAATATCAAACGACATTAATATTTTTTTAAAACTTTTTATTTCATTATTGAAATTAAATTCCAGTTAAAAAATTATTTTTTTTGGAAATAATAAAAAAAAAAAAAAAAATAATAATTTTTTAAAAATTTAATCATCATCCCAAATCCTAATCGAATTTTAAAAAAATTCTCTTTATTCTCCCTTTTACATCCATTGTCAGGGATTAATAGGGGGTTCTGGTAAATTATCATTTTTCCCCAAAAATAATTTCCCAAATCCTCTAGAAATCGAAAACAACGCCCTTTTTGGAAAGTATCGTTTCATCATCTTTATCTCATTTCACCATTTTGAAATTTTATTTCATCATTTTTGCAATCATTATCATCTTTATTGCAATAATTATAATGATTTTGAATTAAATTGCAGTCAAAATTTTTTCCCCCAACTATACTAAAAAAAAAAAACAGTAATTATAGAAATTTAAAAAATTTATAATAACAAAAGGGACTTTAAAAAATTTTTTTTATAATTTTTTTAATTAATTCGTTTTTTACTGTAATTATTACTTTTAAAATAATTTTTTTTCCCAAATAAACAACTAGGAAAAAAAAATAATAATAAATTAAAATAAAATGATATTATTAAAAACAATATAAAACGATTTTTAAAATATTATTAAAATTTTTTATTATTATTATTGAAATTATTACATTTTGTAATATATTTTGGCAAAAATACAAATTTGTTTTAAGATTAAGGGTTTAAAAAAAAATAATATAAAAAAACCCAATAATAAAATAATTTTAATAAAATTTAATAAATAAAATCAAAAATAAAAATTTTATAAAAATTTCCCTCTTCACCTAAACTTTTTTTCTAATTTTGTCAGGGATTAAAGGGTTTTGGGAATTATTATCTTTATTTCCCTAAAAATTTTCCCAAAAATCATAAAATAAAAGGGAAAAAAAACTTCATTTTGGAGTATACTCTCAAAGGCTATATTTCGAAAGTTTTTTCCCCCTTTTTTCGCCCATTTGGGAATTTTTTTTTACCCCCCCTTTTTTTTTATTATTTTATGGATGAAATTTCCTTTTTTTACATCATTATTTCTTTTATAAAAATTTTTTACCCTCATTATCATCATCATTTCATCATTTTTGGGCAGTTTTATCATCATTTTTGGGTTTTATTATCTTTATTTTTCAAAATATTGCATTTATGATATTTTTTTCGCAACTTACTAATAACAAGAAAAATAATCATAGAAAATAATAAAATAATAAAATTTAAAAATAAAAATAATAATAAAAACCCTTTTAAAATTAAAAATTTTTTATTAAATTTTTTTAAATCAATATCGTTATTACTGTAATTATATTTGTTCCCAAAATTTTTTTTTGAAATTCCCTACTAGGGGAAAAATGTAAGGATTTTTAATAACAATAATCATTTTAAAATAACTATATAAAAACGACATTCATATTATTATTTTCCTTATTATTATTTTATTGAATTATTCATTTTATATTCTTTTTTGGCAAAAATTACTAAAAAAAAAGGAAAAAAAAAAAATTAAAAATAATGAAAAGAATTAAAAAATAATAATATAAATCATCATCATAAAATGTTATCAAATTCTTTTTACTCTTTTTTTATAAATCATTATTGTCATGTTTAAAGGGGTTCGGGTAATTATTATCATTATTCCCCCAAAAATTTGGGCCCAAAACATAAAAGAATCAAAAAAAAACGCCCTTTTTGGGTATACTTGAAAAGGCTTATATTTCGCAAGTTTTTTGCCGCTTTTTCGTTTTTGGGGTTTTTTTTTTTTTTACCTCTTTTTTTAAAAATAGGCACAATTCCTTTTTTTAAATCATTTTTTCATGATTTCACATTATTACGTTACTCATCTTATCGTCTCATTGTCATCATTTTGCAATTTTTATCATCATTTTTTTCAATTATTATCTTATTATTAATTTTTGCAGTTATAATAAATTTTTGAGCATACAATAAAAAAAAAAGGGGGGAAAAAGAGAGGGGGAGAGAGAGAAAAGAGGAGAGGGGAGAGAGAGAGAGAGAGAGGGAGAGAGAGAAGAAAGAGAGAAAGAAGAAAAAGAAAGAGAGAGAAAAGAGAGAGAGAGAGAAAAGGAGGGTGGAAAAGAGAGAGAGAGGAGAGAGAGTACTTTTCTTTGATTAAAGAGGCCAGTCTGATTGAAAATTATTTTAAATTTTGAGGGAAAGGCTTTCCGTGAATATTTTCCTTTTCGGTTTATTTTTTTGTTTATTTTCTTTTTCATTTCATTTTTTTTTAAAAGAAAAAAGTAAAAACCCAAATCACTAAAAAAGGGAAAATAAAATTCAGTTAAAAAAATGGGAAATAAAAGATAAAAAAAGCGAATTATAATGAGGATTAAAAACAATAATTTCCCAACTCTGGAACACACTTTTAAAAGGCAAGCAAAAAAAAAGAAAAAGCTACTAGTAAAACGGCTTTGATACGTGACGAGTTTTTTCTTGCCACAAAACCCCCTACAACACCCTCCTACGAGGGGGGCCCCATTGTGTACGTTGCAAATAAGCCTAAGTTTTGGCTTTTACGCATAGATGGGTTACTCTAGTCGCTTTTTCTCTTCTTTTCTCCCCCCCCCTCTCTTAAATCCTCCCCTCTCCCTTTTCTTTGCTCGCTTTTATTTTTTTTCTTCTTCTCTCCGCTCCCCCTCCCATCCCTTTCTTCTTATCTCTTTTCTTTCCTCCCTCTCCTCTTCTTATCTGCTATTTGTCATCTTTTTATCTATTATCTATGATCTTTTCATCTTCTTCTATCTATCTATCTATCTGTGACATCATAAAAAGTGAAAAATACCTGAGCCGGGGTACACCCATTAAACAAGGGGTTTGGCTAGGGGCGTGAATTATAAAAAGTGAAAAACTCCCGGGGGTGGTGACACCTTAATCAAGGAGTTTGGCTAGGCACTGCGACCCCCCTGGGGTTTACCTCACCTTCGGCGTAACGAGAAACCCTGGAGGGGGGAGCCGAGGGGACGCTGTGCCCCCCCCGCCCTAGGCTGGAAGTGACCAGAAAAAAACCCAAAAGGAAACAGCCGAGTCCGTTTCCGAACCGCGAAAACCCTTTCCCTCCAACCCGTAGGACGACGCCCCTCCGCACGTCTACCCGAAAGATCCCTTTTAATCTACTGTCTTTTCCCTCAATAAGCGAGAAACAGTCTGAGTTTTCCTCTGGACCTGCCGTAATATATGGTATTCTAGTATCTTTAAAAATTAGAGCCTTTAACTGGTGGCAGGGTCCTGGTCCTTCCGGGCTCGCACATGAACGCAAATCTCCGAAAAATCCGCTCGCCGCTTTAAGACATGGCTAAAAAAAAAACACGTAAGTACACGTTTTGGGGCCCCCCTTTTTTTTTTTTTCCCCTTCCTTCTCCCACATGGTTACCGTTGTTTTTTTGTTGGGTTAAAAGGGGCAAAGAAGCAAATGGCACTTCTCCCCATTCTTCCACCTAGATCCATTTCCGTGCGATCGAGTATGTGTCAATAAACAGGAAAATCGTTTTTAGTTAAGTAAATTTAAATTTTTTTTCTCTCGTTTTTAGAGATTTTTTTGTTTTTCTGCAACGAAATTTAAAGCGTTCGTGATTTTTTTCTTATCACGAAAACATTTCATTTTATCTCGTTCCTAACCTCGCGCCCGACCTGCCCTTCCCTTTTTTTTCGCTTTGGGTCACTTTGGGTTAAAAAAGGTTAATTTCCTGTCTTGACCGACCTCCTTTCTTTTTTCCCCGGGCGGTGGGGGCGTGGGGAAACAGATGACCACTTTGGGTTCCCCCCTACTTGGAAACAAAAATATTTATGTTTTCTTGCTTTTTGGTGCACGTTCTAGGGGCTAGAGCGAAGGGAGGTAACAAAAAAATTGTATTATTTTGGGTAAGCGTAGATCTTCCCCATAAAAGTGCAAGGGTTGCCCGATATTGCCCCCGGGGGGGCGTAAAAGCCTAAAAATCTGCGCTCCGTCGTTTGGAGTAAATTATTCGTTCGTTCGGCTCCTTTGAGTCGTTGACCCCCGGTTACGTCGTTAATTATGTAGGACTAGGGTTTAAGCTGATCATTATTCGCTTATTTAAACCACCTTTCTCAAGCATGTGACATCAAAATAGTGAAATCTACCTGAGCCGGGTTAACCCATTAATCAAGGAGTTTTGGTAGGGAGGGACATTTTAAAAAGTAAATCTACCCGAGCCGGGGGGACATCCTTAAACAAGGGGTTTGGTAGCACGCTGACCTCCTGGGCTGACCTCCCTTTTGGCGATAACGGAAAAGCCCCGGGGGGGGTAGCCCAGGGGAACGCTGTGCCCCCCCGCCCTAGGCTGGGTCCGAAAAAACCCAAAAAAATCAGTCCGAGTCCGTTCCTTTAACCCCGGGAACAAAATTCCTCCAACCCCTAGAGCTGACCGCCTCCGCCCGTCTCCCACAAAATCCCTTTTTAACTACGGTCTGTTCCCCCAATAAAACTAGAAAAAGATACTGATTTCCTCTGGACCTGCCAAAAATATAGTGGGATTCTATATCATTCAAATTTGAGACCATTTTTACATCTATCATCTATTACTATAATATATTTAAAAAATATATATATTAATACATATGTTTTATCTCTCTGTCTCTCACTCCTCCTCTCTCTCACTATCCTCTATTTTCTCTCTCTCCTCTCTTTTCTCTTCTCTCTTCCCCCCCTTTTCTCTCTCTCTCTCTCTCTCTTCTCTTCTCTCTCTTATAAAAATATATATATATAATATAATAATATTATATATATAATGTATTTAATTTTTTGGGGTCTCCCTTCTCTTCTCTATCCTCTCTCCACTCACTCCTCTTCCCCTCTCTCTTCTCTCTCTCCCCTCTCTCTTATATATATATTTAAAAATATATATTATTATTATATATATTAAAAAATTATTATATATATATAAAATTTTGTAATATATATTATTAAAATAATATATATATATTTATCTCTTTTTCTTTTCACTTTTTTTCTCTCCTCTCCTCTCTCTCTCTCTCCTCTCTCTCCTTTTCCTATATATATATATATATAAATAAAATAAATATATAAATATATAATTATATATTATGTATGTATGTATATATATATTATATATATTTATTATATATTATATAATATGTATATATATTTATATTTATATATATATTATATTATATATAATTTTAAATTTTCCTCTGTCCTCTCCTTTTTTTCTCCTTTTTTTTTCTCTCTTCTTCTTTCTCTCTACCTCTACCCCTGCTCTCTCGTCTCCCCCTTGCTTTTGTCTCTCCCTCCCTTCTCTCTTTTATCTAGACATTTTGCTTGCCCCCTTTTTATCCCCCTTTTACCCCCTTGTCTTCCTCACTCTCTTCTTCCCCCTCGTTCTGCTATTTTCCCCTTGCCTTTTTGTTGATAATAATAATAGGTCCTTTTAAAGGAAAAAAAAAAAAAAAAAAAGTTGAAAAAACGGCAAAACTAACGAAAATAGCCTTTTGAGAGATTCTTCAAAATGCCGTTTTTTTTTATTTTTAAAGATGATTACAACAATTTTACATAATTTTATTTAATCTGACAATGTTTATGAAACGTGGAATAATGAATTTTTTTTTTATATAAATCCTGTTTAAAGGTAATTTTTTAATAAAGGGGAAAAAATTGCAATGATAATGCTGGGCTTTGCTGCTGCTGCTGATGATATTGCTAATTAAAATAGTAAAAAAATAATAATAATGAAAATTATTTTATTTTAAAATTAAATTTTTATATTATTTTAGGCAGGAGAAAAAGCCTTATCAAAGGAAACCCCCCAAAGCTGGAAAAAAAAAACAAATTTTTTTGATACGTAAAAAGGGGGGAAAAAAGGATCTAGAAAACAGACAATAAAACCTCCTTTTATTTTTTTAAAAATTCCAAAAAACTCACAACTCCCTCTGACGGTCTGGTTCTAACCCCCTAGAGAACAAGCAGGGTTTTGCGTGGATTTTCCAAAAACAGAGTACATCCACACGCTCACCCAAATAAAAAAAAAAATAACGAACATAGGTGTCCGATTTAATTACAAATTTTTTAAAGAACTGTAAATAGATAAATATAAATTTCCCCATTACCGAAGTAAAACATGCAAATGAGAGGGGGCTGCTGAAAGGAAAATTTGTGGTAATGCTTGTTCCCTTGCAGATATTCCCCCTACACTGTACAGAAAAATGGATTTGACACTTCATTTGGGTTTCTGGTGTGTATCTCATGGGGAGAATTTGTTTTTGGGTGTTGGTGCCCCAGGTATGGGTGGGTGTTGGTATGAAGTGAGACAAAGGGGGGCCGGCAGGCTCCCCAGTCGGCTAAGGACTGGGCAGTCCTTGTGGTGCTGCTGCTGTTGTCTGGTTCTGCTGGAGGATCGGGGAATGCTGATCTCGTTTGCATTTGCGAAGTTCTGGCTTCGCCCGGGCCTTTCACTTATGGCCCGGCCTGTGTCAGCTTTTTATGGCTGTCTCATTTGGTTCTCTGACACTCGGTGCTTACCGTGACGGTGGGATTGCCAGCATGCGCTCCTGTAGCCGTGGTGTAATCATCTCGCATAATCTCTTTACCGAGCACGACGGACTGTGTTCTGCGGGCCTTTGTCTTAGGAATTGCGTGTGCACGCAATTCTCCAAGTAATGTACCAGTGGGCGTTCGTGAGCCTCGCCCGAATGCTGCAACACCTCTCTTCCGTTCTATGGTTTGTATAATCTGCCATGCACGTGTAACCTAGTCGCATGTCTGTGCAGAATGAACTTCGGTACCTCTGTTGTTTATTTCAGAGAGTGCCAGTGGTTCATAGCCTGTGGCATCTGGTACCAGCTGGCCGAGGGGGAATAGTCTCGTTTCCTCTCTGTGAAGCCTGCAGGAGAAGGAGGTGGCCGTCACGTACACTTCCTCCTAAGTAATTTTCGGCTCTGATGTATTTATCATGGGATTAGGCATACCCGTGCCGAAATTTCAGCTAATCTGTCAGCAAGCTCATTACCTCTGATCCCTATGTGGCCTGGGAACCCAGTTTTATGATATTCTTCTACCCCTGTGCAAGAATCCTCTGTGCAGTGTGGAGGATGGAGTCAGAAAGGTAGATATTGCCAGTGGTGAGCGCTGCTGAGACAGTCGACGGCTCCTTGGAGTCTGTGTTATAACCACGTTCCCCTTCCCTCACGGACGCGTGGCTCAGTGCTCCCTATGACAGCACTGCCCTCTGCCTGTAGCCGAGGAGCTTTTGTCTGTTACCCTCATGGATGTTGTGGCATCCCTTGCGGTGAGCCGGCGCCTGCAGTGTGGGTCAAGGGATCGACCGATCCATGCCGTGTCCTATTCCTCTCCCCGGAGGGGTGATGGTTGCAATGACCCTCTGGTTTCTGCCTTTAGGCTAGGCCGTACAATATTCGTTCTTTTTGCTTGCCATCTCATGACCGGAACTCTACGAAGGTTTGTGCCCACCGGCGGAGCTTCGACAAAGTCAGGGTGAGGGGAGTCCATGCCCTTGTGGCCAGTATGGTTCTTTGAGCATGATGCATATTAACACCTGGCAGTGTGAGACAGCCAGGAGTTTGTTTGCAAACAGCTCGTTTATCTTGTTCTAGGCGTCCTGACTATTTTATGTCTTAGGCTTGTGTTCCTGGGAGCCTGGTGAACCTTTGATAAGAATTTGTGCTCCGTTAGATCAATTCAATGAGGCAAGGGGAGAAGGTTTGTCTCCACTAGGAGGTTGAGGACCTTCGCCCACCTTGGGGCACCAGAATACCCTGGCGGCTTCGTTTTTTTGGCTGTCTCCAGTTTTGGTCTTTTTATATTTTCCCTCTAATGCCAATCATAGCGGGGAGGCATAGTCTACAATGGGCCCTGACAGCATGTACATATAATGATCTTATTACTCCTGTGTCTGGCCCTATGCGTCTTCCACTTCAATTGCTCTCATGACGACGTCTTGCTTTTTGTTCGTCAACCAGGTGCTGGACTCCTTGCGGAGGAGAGAGTCCGGTCTATCTTACCCCAAGGTAGAGGGAGTCCTGAACCACGCCAAGTCCATTCCCTGGATTTCAGACTTGTGCCTTGAACTCGCTGTCTCAGAGCCATGGCTTTGGATTTGGCCTGCAGAGATCTTTAGTCCTGTACTGCACCATGACTCCTCAGATACCAGGTCCCAGACACCGCTGGCTTTGGTTTAGGAAGGGTTTGGTCCAGTGGAGATGATATCGCGATCGTCTGCATAGGAGATGATCTTTCACCCCACTTTGTTGGGGTTTCATTGCTTCTCAGACAGCGGGCCCAGGCGCTCTGGAACGCCTGCCAGTTGGCTTGTCTGTTTTCCATCTTGGAGTTCGGTCGTGGTATTTCGGGCTGGGCCACTATCCCATGAGGGTAGTTATAGTGCCATAATTGGTCCACTAGTGACGGTCTCATCGACACGCAGCCAAGTTTTCTCCACAGAGTCGCAGTGGCCATGGGTGAGGTCTGGGAACCCTCCTCTCACATGCGTTGGCTCCTGGTATTGATGAGAAGCAATCTCGGGGAATGTCTCATCACGTTTGCTATGTGATAGCAGCTGCATTCCCGTGCCCTGCATGGCCAGGATGGTGTTGTGTTGGCATTGAAGTCTCTCTCCCCCTATGATCACTCGGTCGTTTGCTGCAATACACAAACCTGGCTGATGTCTAAGCTACTACAGTGTGGCCGCCTGTACACATTGAACAATTTCCTGGGGGCCCCCCGGCCACTGAATCTCGACGGCAAGAGATTTCAACATCTTCTCCACAGTGCGGTGCATCGGCTATTGTGGGCAGGATTGTTGCTTTGACCAGGGTGATCAGGCCTCATTTTGGCCATCGGTATGTTTGCACGCGTAGACGTGATACCCTGAGAGCGAACAGGGTTCCGCTGGTTAATGGCCTCCTGGAGCATGACGATGTCAATGCTCCTGATGCACTATTGCGTGAGGATGGCACTCCTTGAGGGAACCACAGTATGTTCCACTGCAGAATACTTAGTTGCGGCCCATGAGGTGACTTATTGATAGTTACATCAGAGACATTCGTCCGTATTTGGATTGGACTTTCGGAGTCTGACAACCTCCATTGTGAGATCCTCCAACTGCTTGAGGGGTCTCCTTCGGCTGTTCAGGCTATCCCTGTGTCCACTGGGGGTGGAGAGCCTTTGGTAAGCTCTGGAACTTTGGGACGTGTTTGGCCTTTTCTCTGGCAGGCCTGTTTCTTCTGTACTTGGCTGGCCTTGCCTGGGCAAGGGTCAGCTTTGTTCTGATTCGTTTCTGGCACTGAATCAGCCTGGCTAGCTCTGCCTGTTGAGGGTATTGCCTGGGTTTGGAGTGGGAGGGGATCTTCGACCTGGGGTTATGCGAGGATGGGCTGTTTTGGCCCTCTCCATCTTCCTTCCCTTTACGCTTGCACAGTTTTTTTCAATGTCCGTCCCCCCCCCACCCCCCATGGCGACCTCGATGCCTTCTCCGCTTCTTCCATGGTCCTGGACAAGGATGCTGCCACCGCTGTGACTACAGCAGTGATCAGGATCGACAGTCCCCCTCATCGAAGAGCATGTCTTCTGGATCTGGGGAGGACCTTGTGGTGCTGTTGGAACCTTTCTTTCTTTCCTGTGGTTCCTCTGCACTTGTTTTACTTGGGGAACGCCTGTTTTGTCGGAGATCCCGTCCGGTTTTTCGGCTGGGGGCAGTTTCCTTTCTCTTCGGAGGTCGGGAAGCCTTTTCGCTTTGTTCCTCCCCCAGATGTAGTGGCCTGGGGGCAGGAACAAAGTCTGGTCTCTTCTTACACCCTCTTAACCGTTTGAAAGGCCGCCTCCTGACAGAGCAAGCCAGGCTCCAGGCGTGTGCCTCTTGGCACAAGTTAGGACATTTGGCTGTTGTGTCCTTACTTTTCTTCTTTGTATGCCTTAATGCCACCTCGGTGTTGTGTCCTTGCTACAGACCCACATTTTGGCTTGGCTGTGCGTTTAGCCCTGGTGGTGTACCCGTACTTCTGGCACTTGAAACACCGGAGTGTTCAGGGAACATTAATGTTAACGTAAGTGATAGGCCGCCAGTTTACCCAGACAAGGTAAGCGTGGGCTTCACCTTTCTCATGGTTACCCTAGGACTTGCCTGTTGTAGTCTTCCTCCCTTCGACATCGTGAAGCCTCCCAACCTGTGGTGTGATGTTGATTCACCTCCCAAAAAATTTTTTTTTTTTGGGGTATGAGACCCTGAGAATCCAAGTAGCACCATCTTGACCCTCTTTTTTTTCCTCAGATTTCCAGTGGCAAGAGGCTCACTTTCCTCCCATCTTTTAAGCTCCTTTTGTTTTCCTGCAGGAAACAAAGGGTTGGCCTGATCCTTTTGGGCATGAATGATCATGCCCCTGGAATTTTTTTTTTTTTTTTTTTTCTCGCGCAAGCCGGATCGACAACCGGATTTTGCGCTGGCTCTCAATGCCCTGACCATTTTGGTAGGCATTGTCGAGCCCTTCGGTTTGACAGGGACCTTAACTTGCCGGAAACGCCTTGGGGGTCCAGACTCTCCATCAAGTCGGTCTCCGGCCTCGGACGTTTCGGTCCCCGCCCTTTCGACTTTGGGCCTTGCTCGTGGGGGCACCAGCTGTTTCCGGCGTGGTTCAGCTGGTGCTCCTGAGTCAGTCAGTGGGGTCTTCTGAGGGGTGCTCAGAGGCTTTTTCCTGGTCTGGGTGCTGGCCTGTAGGGGCCAGCACGAGAGTCCATCTGTGGGACAATCTGGTGACAACATGGTTCTTACATGCTTTTCTGGTCTTGCCCACCACTTGGCCAAGGCTACAGTGTCATCCTGTGCTCGAGGTTTTTCTTTTTGCCAACCCGGAGGCACGTATGGCTTCGGGGTGGCTGCCGTGGTCTGGGCCTTTGCCGGGGTCGTCAACTTTGTCGTCTGTCTGGGGGGATTTTTAGTTTGTTTTCCATATACTTGGCCAGTGCTTTCAATCCACTCACGTCACCCACCCCACCACAGAGTCCAACAAGGGGAAGCTGACGTTAGAACCAATGTCTACAGCAACAGGGGTGATGAGGTGGCTATATGCACAATTTAGCGTTTTTGCAGTGTACGCATTAGACGGTGTGGGTACCAACTGCAGCATGACTGCTTGACACCCTAGCCTCCCCGAGGGAGACCAGCGCCGATTGAAACATGACCGGGCCTGGATCAGGGCCAGCCTGTCTTGCCAGAATAGGGACCAAAGAGGCGTGTTGCTTTGCCGCAGGGCGTACTCATGCCGGCCAACATCAAGCCCTCCAGGACTCCCGTCTCCCCCGCTCACAAGGATGCCACGTACGCAAACACGTGGGTAGGTGTCACCTCGGGAGTATCCTAGAGGGGATGCCCTTCCACCTACAGCATCATTTGAATGGGCACACTTCTCTTGCTCCTCCCATCAGTAGGACGGGAGCTGTTTTTTCACTTTTTCCAGGCAGTTCCTCTCCATTCCTCAGAGAGGACCTGTAACGCCTTTTTCAAGTGAATCCCCTTTTCTCTGAAACGCCCAAAAGGTTGTTTCACCTCAGTGAGAAAGGGGTTACTCCTGTACCTGGTTTTCCATCAGTTTCCTTCTCCCGCTGAAACATCCCGGCCACAGACTGGTTTTCATCACAGTGAGTGAGAAAGCTAACATTGTTCCAGTGGTTCCTATGGCGGACGGTTTTTAAGTGAATCCCACTTCTCTCTGAAACACCCAAAAGGATGTTCAACCTCAGTGAGAGAAGGGGGGTTCCTCCCTGTACCTGTTTCCAAGTAAAGTTGCTTCAATCCCTCTGAAAAACAACAGCCAACCACAGACTGTTTTTTCATCACAGTGAGAGAGAACTAACTTTTTTTTCCAGGCAGTTTCTTATGGCAGGGTGGGTTTTAAAGTGAATCCCTCCTCTCTCTGAAACACCAAAGGGCTGTTTCACCTCAGTGAGAGGAAGAGGGTACCTGTACCTGTTCCAGTTAATTCCTTCATCCTCGAAGTACCAAACCACATACCTATTTCATCCAGTGAGGGAGAGAAAGTAACTTTTTATCCAGGTAATTTCCCTATCACAGGACGGGAACTTAGTGTTTCCTGTCTAAGCGGAGCTAATTAGACAGAACCTGGCTGAAGCCTGACAAAAGGGGATCCTACCTGCCCTATCGCCCTATTCGATAAGAAAGAGAGGTGGCATCAATCAATGGTCTGCCATACCATCCCCTATGCAAAGAATGGCAACTCTATGCACACCATAAGGCAGGCCTTCTAGGCCCCCCAGACACACCCTCCCCTGCGGAGGTAAAGATCTGCCCACGTCCGAGCACGCGTCCCAAATGGGGTCCAGTTCAACACACCAGAAGGTATGCAACAGAGGGTATCCTAATGCCGAAAATTCGTATAGAAAAGAGTAGGCTAGGAGGGCACGAAGCTTACATGCAGCACATAGCAATCCGTGCAACCAAACAAGGGGGTGGCGCGTCAACCGTCCGGTAACGCTTAAGAGCCGAGGCCGAAATTGCATGGACCGGGCGCGGGTACATCTCTTTAATCCGCCCATAGGCAAAAGCCACACGACCGAGAGGTCATGGTGACTCTCTTGGCGTTGCTCGGCTCGTCTCCGACCCGCTGCGCCCCGTCCGCCACCTTTGCCGGGAACGCTCCTCCCTTCTCTCTGAATGTTCCATCAGGACCCGATTCACCGGCATGGAGAGAGGAGAGTGAGAGGTCCTTCTTCTTCGCTGCTCGATGTCCACTGTGATCTCGTTTTAGCTCTGCGGCTAATAAATACACGCGCGCTTGTGTAAGCGCGCAGGGAACGAGGGGAGCCCGCTGTCCAATGAGCGCGGACATGGCTTTGTGGACCTGTGTGCACAACCTGGGTCACTACACTGACTCCAGGTTGCGGGGCGTGCTGCTAGGAAGGACTTCCACATCTTGATGGCCACAAGCCCCTCACCTTCGCCCCTGCACAACAGGAGTCCGCCGTCGTCCCCCGCGTGAAGATAGCACCTGGATTTTCGTTGCCCAGTTCACCACTGACATACGACACATCCGATGCACCAACAACCAGGCTGCAAGACGCCCTATCCAGAGGTCTCGATAATCCATCGGATATCCATTGTAAGTGTGAGCAGCGACCGCCGATCGACTACCAGCTGGTTCGCAAGTGAGCAGCACACGACCCTTCCTTCCCCAGTCTCCCGACGGAGACCCTCCTTCACTAGAGCAGTGCAGCTTCAGGCTCTTGGGACACCATCCTCGTGCGACATCTCGCTGGGCCGACCCCCGTCCTTACTCCCTCCGTCACTGTCCGCCGGCAGTTTTTTCGAGTTTATCCACGCTCATAAGGGGAATCCGCGCAATCACAAGGACCTCATCCGCAGCAAAGTGTCTGGCCTGGCAACAATAGAGACGTACCGGCAGTGGTGTCCGCACCTGCATCGAATGCCAATGCAGTAAGGTTCAACCAACACCCTAAGTCTCCCCCACAGGTGTTCCTTGTACTCAGATGGCCGCTCGAGCTTGACAACCTCGACGATAGTCGGTCCCCTACCAGCAAAACCAGCTTACGTCCTGACGATGAGTGACCGGTTTTACCAGGTGCCTGAGGCCACCCCTACCATGACACCACTGCCCGCCACCATTGCCAAGAAACCTTCATCAGCACCTGGAATCTCACTACGAAGTTTTAGATTTCTGCCAGCGACGGTCACGACCGACAGAGGTCCTCAGTTCGAGTCCGAGCTCTGGAGGCAGCTGATGATCCTTCTCGGATCGAGCGCATCCGGACCACAGCATACCATCCCAGCGACAATGGCATGGTGGAGCGCCTACACCGCCACTTGAAGGAGGCCCTCACGGCTTCTTCTCCCGCCTGACACTGGGTGGACCAGTTACCGTTGGCACTTCTACACATACGGATCTCTTTCAAGCAGGATCTTCGGTGCAACCGCAGCAGAGATGGTCTACGGAACCACCATAGCTCTCCCTGCTGACTTTCTAGTCAGCTCCGGAGATCAGGACCCGGGAACATTCGGATAAAAATAGAAGAAAGTAATATTACCGACCTTAAAATAGATTTAAGTAAGTAGTATTGCAATCACACTAATATATGGAAAAGTAATACATATATTTTCATGAACAAACGTAATTTGCTCATGAAACAAACACAATATCTCAAGCTAAAGAGTGATAATATATTCCGAAATAATGGATTACATATGAAATAACCAATTCCTCGAGTATAAGTGATGAATATAAAAATTCCATTAATAATACTCAGAATATAAATAATTTCTCGAGTAAAGTGTGACAATAGGAAACCCCTCTGCATGGCATTCATCGATTATTAAAAGGCATTTGACTCTTTACAAATACCAGCAGTACTAGAAGCTATCCGAAAACAGGGAGTAGAGGAGGTATACTGTAAAATACGGAATATAAATACAAAGATGGGACAGCAACCATCAAGTTCCACACGAAACCAAGAAAATACCAACTAAAAAAGATGCTGTAGGGCGATACCATCTCACCAAAACTGTTTACAGCTTGTTCTGAGGAAATATTAAAAAGGCTAGAATGGAACAGACTGGGTATCAAAATAGGAGACGAATACCTAAACATCTAAGATTTGCAGATGATATTGCTCTCATCAGTGAATCTGCAAATGAAATGCATGCAACTAATAAATGATCTGAATAGAGAAAGCCTGAAAGTCGGACTTAGGATGAACAAGAAAAAGACAAAGATCATGTTCAACAGCAGAGTTCAATTCGAACAGATACATGTACAAGGCGAAGCGCTAGAGGTAGTGGACAAGTATATATACTTAGAGCAACTTGTACAGACAAACACATCTAGCGAAGAGAAATTAAGTGATGCATCAGTCTAGGCTGGAGCGCCTTCGAGAGCATATTAAGAGGCTCCTTGCCATTATGTTTGAAAAAGAAAAATCTTTAACCAATGTGTTCTCCCAATTATGACCTATAGATCAGAAGCATTGACTACAACCAAATTACTGGAGAGGAAACTAACAAGCGCCCAGAGAAGGATGGAGATATTGATGCTGGAAATTAGCCTTAGAGATCGGATAAGGGCGACGTGGATCAGGAACAGACAAAGTACAAGATATACTTGTGAGCATCAAAAAGAAAAATGGCAATGGGCAGGTCAATATATATATATATATTATATATATATATATATATATATATATATATATATATATAATATATATATATATATTGCATGAATATACATATACATATATGTGTATATATATATTTATATATACAGATATTCACATATAATTTACATATTTATGTAGAAACACACACACACACACACATATACATGTGTGTGTGTCTGTGTCTGTATGAATATACATATACATATACATATATGTGTAAATGCAAATATGTGTATTTATATGTGCGTGTATATATATATATATATATATATATATATATATAATATATATATATATATATAATATATATATATATATATTATATATATATATATTTGTATGTATATATATGTGTGTAGTTGTGTGTGTGTGTGTGTTACACGCACCTGCATCCAACTAGGCTTCCATGTCTAGGGTATGATTAATATTTCCATTTAAACGAATATTTTTAAGACCTAGGTGGGCAGTGTTGTAAACTATTGTTCAGCAGTGACTAATAATTAGGGTAGGGATAGAATGAGTGAGCAATAACTAAGTAATTTTTAGAAAAGCAACATTACAAAATTAGGAACATGAAATTATTTATCAATGGTAAAAGTAGTTTAGGAAAGTAGAAAGTACAAGGTTCATAAAATCAGTGATAATCTGAAAAGTGAAGAGGCATTCCTTTTACCAAAATAACATAAAACATTGGCAACTTATAAAAGAGCAATGTGGCCATAGCCCTCCTTGCTCTGACCGACTAAATCAGTAAAGAACAAATTGGTTCAGGTATTTCACTTAACATGTATACACCTTACACTCTTTGAAGAATCTTTACAATGTAAATAATCTGAAGAGTAGACATTAAGCAATCTTTCTAGAACTTACGAAAAGCAACCATGGCTTAATTACTCAAATTTCCGGCTTGAAAACAAACAAAAGGATTTGCACACCAAAGTTTACCTCCCGCGAATTCGGACAAAGCAGTTTTTTTTTAATCAACCGTAGTTACGTTCATTAATATTTAGAATTTAAGTAAATTTCTTAAAATAATCTTGGTTATTTATACTACTGCTAAAATCATTAATTATAATACTACAAATACAATTGATATGTTTTATAAAAAAAATAATTAACTGGACACTGGGATATCTAAGACATATCCATGACATATTCATGACATATTCATGACATATCCATGACAATATACATATATATATATATATATATATATATATATATATATATATGTATACACACACACACACACACACAAACACACACACACACATATCATCATCATCATCAAGGGGCTAACGCCGACGGGGGCGCATGGCCGCATCCACCCTTCGCTTCCAGCCACGAGGATCCCTCGAGGCGAGTCTCCAGGCAGGCACACGGCCCATCTCTAATTCCTCGCGACAGGTCTCGTCGAGCTGCAAAGCCATGATCTCCTAGGTCGTCCCACAGGTCTACTCCACCCAGGGTTGTCTCGCATAGAGACAACCTGGTGGGCAGGCTCGTCCACAGGGAGACGAGCTAGGTGGCCATATAGCCTAAGTTGGCGATCCCGGATTATGCAAGTAACAGGTCCCATGCCAGTCTCACGGTGTAACCGCCGGTTGGACACGCGGTCCTGCCAACTGTACCCCATGATCCGGCGAAGGATCATGGGGTACATCAAGGCATCAAGGCGAGACTCCAAGACACTGGATAGCATCCAGGTTTCGTTTCCATAGAGCAAAACTGGCAGTATCAAGGCCATGAAGACACGCAGCTTGGTCCTTCTACATAGGTACCGACATCTCCAAACGCTCTTGTTGATCGAGTTCATGGGTCCTGTTGCCAGACCAATCCGTCTACTGACTTCCTGGTCTGACAACCCAGAGATATGGACTACGCTACCAAGGTATGTAAAACTTTCTGTAACTTCAATGTCCTCGCCGCAAGCATGGATCGACTGAACGGGTTTCCCCTAACAGGCCCCCAAAGTCCTGAATCTTGGTCTTGGTCCAGGAGACCTCTAGGCCTAGGGGCTTCGCCTCATTGCTAAATGCATCAAGAGCCGCCACAAGTGACTCCAGGGACTCAGATAGGATGGCAACATCGTCGGCAAAGTCAAGGTCTGAGACCTTAATATTGCCTAGTGTTGCTCCACACTGACTTTGGCTAGTAGCTCTGCCCATTATCCAGTCCATACAGGTGTTGAAAAGTGTTGGTGCAAGGACGCAGCCTTGCCTCACCCCTGAGTTAACAGGGAAGAAGTTCGACATACCCCCACCACACTTTACAGCACTTTCAGTACCAGTATAGAGGCTTGCTATCAGGCCAATAATCTGTGTCGGAATTCCCCTGAGCCTCAGGATCTCCAATAGTGATTCTTGATGCACTGAGTCAAACGCCTTCTTGAGGTCGATGTAGGCTGCAAGCAACCCACGACCAAACTCACGACGGCGTTCCACAATTACTCGAAGCGCTAGTATACGGTCTATTGTGGACTTGCCAGGAGTAAATCCAGACTGCTCCGGTCTCTGATGCATCAGTAGGTGGTTGCGGATCCGTTTCAGAAGAATGTGGGCGAGAACCTTGCCTGGTATGCTGAGCAGTGTAATGCCACGGTAGTTTCTACAGTCCCAACGATCACCTTTCCCCTGCCAGAGAGGGATGACCACGCCCCTCAGCAGGTCAGGGGGAATGGTACCAGACTGCCAGATGGCAGTCAGGACTGTATGCAAGCCCGAGCCATAGGTTCACCCCCAACCTTTAGCAGTTCAGCAGGGATATCACATATGCCTGCAGCTTTCCCACTCTTCAGCTTGGAAATCGCCATCCTAACCTCTGTTAGGGTAGGAGATTCCTCGCTGATGGGTGGGTCCGGCACAGGCACTGAGACATCGCTTGCATCCAAGCTAACTGTTGTAGGGTCCACCTGGTACAACTGTTCAAAATACTCAGCCCATCGTTCACGAACC
>NW_023658493.1:0-23885 GCF_015228065.2 Penaeus monodon | reverse complement strand
ACAATTTGCAATAATGATGAACATAAATTGCATATAGATGATAAGGTGATGATTAATTTATGATGAATGTGATGATAACGATAATAATGCTGAAATAATCATGAATGAATATGGATGATAATAACAGGAATGGGTCCATATATAAATATAGAAAAAGGTATAAGAAAAAACATTCCCGAAAATCGAAAAAGCAGCAAATCTAGCGAAATATCGCCTTTTGAGCGTATACCTCCCAAAATGACGTTTTTCAATTCTTGGTGATTTCGGCGAATTTTAGGTAATAATGAATAATAATTACCAGTAATTGTTATTAATCTATAACATAATGATGGTAAAAGTGAGATAAAGAGAATTTGGATACTATTTGAATATTATTAATATTATTTATTATTAGTTTATTATTATTATATTAATTATTGTTATTATTATTATTATTATTATAGTATCTAATTATTAGTTACTATTGCCAAAAAATCTGTTATTAAGTTGTAGATATAAAATCAATATAATAATAAGGTATACGTATAAGATAATTCATAATGCTTCGTGGTTATAATATTGTTAATTAGTATTAATTATTGTATATTATTATCATTCATTTATTATTTGTACTGTGAGTTAATTGCAAAATACTTATGATAACAGTAGATAATTACAGTAATTAACGATACTAATTAAGATAATGATATATATGAATAATTATTATAAAATCGTTATTAATTGTTATTATTATTGTTTTACTATTATTATTGTTGTGGTTATTAGTATATTATTGCAAAATATATAGCTATACTCCAATTAATTGGCAATAATAGGATGATAACGATTGGCAGCTAATGATGACTAATATAGTTGCATATACGATGATGATAATGATGGATAGATAATTGGATGGATAATGATAGATAATGATGATGTTAACGATAATAATGATGATAATCGATGATATAATGGATGAATAATAACAGGAATGTGGTCACCATATATAATAATAAAAAGGTATAGAAAAACTTCCAAAAGTCGAAAGCGCTAAAAATATAGACGATTAGCCTTTTGTAGAGTATACTCCAACTGCGTTTTCGATTTCTTTGGTGATTTCGCGAATTTATTAGGGTAATATGATAATGACTGAACCAGTAATTGTATTTAATCATAAAATAATGATGGTAAAAGTGAGAATGAAAGAGAATTTGATAACGTTGAATATTATTAATATTATTTATTATTATTTTATTATTATTTTATTATTATATTATTATTATTATTATTATTACTATTATCTTAATTATTAGCTAATATATTGCCAAAAAATCTATTTTATAACTGTAATAATTGCCCTATATACTAATTATAGTATAATTCTATAATTAATTAATGCTTGTGGTTGCATAATATTGTTCTTAGTATTATTATTTGTAATTATTATCATCAATTATTATTCTGTACTGGTATATAATTTGCAAAATAATTATATAAACAGTTAATCATTACAGTGAATAACGATACTAATTAGTATAATGATATAAATAATTATTATAAAATTGTGATTATTGTTATTATTATTGTTATTAGTATTATTATTGTTGTGGTTTTTAGTTTTATTGCAAAAAAAATAATAACTCCAATAATTGCAATAAAATGAAAATTTCAATAATGTGTAAAAATTTGAAAAAAGATATTGATGATAATGATGAAAATGAGATAATGATGATAAACGATAATAATGATGATAATCATGAAAATATATGATAATAACAGGAATTGTGTCCATATATAATATAAAAAAGGTAAAAGAAAACATTCCCAAAAGTCGAAAAAGGGGCAAAATCTAGGGGAAATATAGCCTTTTGAGATTATACCCCAAAAATGACGTTTTTTCGATTTTTTTGGTGATTTCGGCAATTATTAGGGAATAATGATAATAATTACTAGAATTGTATTAATCATAACAATAATGATGATAAAAGTGAGAATAAAGAGAATTTTGATAACATTTGAATATTATATATTATTATTATTATTATTATTATTATTATTATTAGTATTATTATTATTATTATTATTATTATTATTATTTATTATTTTATTATTATTACTATTATTTAATTATTAGTATTATTGCCAAAAAATTATTATAACTGTAATAATAACAATAAAAATAATAAGATAATATAATAATAATATGCTATGGTTATAATATGTTATTAGTATTATTATTGTTATTATTATCATTATTATTATTTGACTGGTATTTATAATTGCAAAATAATTATTATAACAGTAATTAATTACAGTAATAACGATACTAATTAAGAAATGATATAAATAATTATTATAAAATCTTTATTATTGTTATTATTATTGTTATTACTATTATTATTTGTGGTTATTAGTATTATTGCAAAAATATATACTATAACTCCAATGATTGCAATAATAATGATAACAATTGAAAATAATGATGATAATAATTGCAAAAAATGATGATAATGATGATGATAATGTGATAATGATGATAATGATGATGATAACGATAATAATGATGATAATTTGATAATATGATGATATAACAGGAATTGTGTCCATATATAATAAAAAAAAGGTATAAGAAAAACATTCCCAAAGTCGAAAAAAGCGGCAAAATCTAGCGAAATATAGCCTTTTGAGAGTAACTCCAAAATGACGTTTTTTCGATTTCTTTGATTGATTTTGGCAATTATTAGGGTAATAATGATAATATTACAGAATTGTATAATCATAACAATAATGATGATAAAAGTGAGAATAAAGAGAATTTGAATAACATTTGAATATTATATTATTATTATTATTGATTCATTATTTTTCTTATTATATTATTATTATATTTATTATTATTATTATTATGTATTAATTATATATTATTACTATTATCTTAATTATTAGTAGTATTGCCAAAAATTATATAACTGTAATAATAACAATATATAATAATAAGTATAAGTATATTAATAATATTTTATGGGTATAATATTTAAAATATTATTTAATTATTATCAATTATATTTATGAGTATAATTGAAATAATTATTATAACATAATTATAAACGAAATTAAGTTATTAATATATATAAATATATTATGTTAAATTGTTATTATTGATTATTATTTTGTATTACTAATTATATTGTTGATTTATTGAATATTGCTAAAATAATTAATAACTGAATAATGAATAATAATGATAAATGAATATGATGTAAATAATAATGATGATAATGATGATAATGATATGATGATGAAAGATTGATGATAAGATAATAATGATGATAATCATGATAAATTGATAATAAACAGGAATTGTGTCCATATATCAATATAAAAAAGGAAGAAACATTCCCAAAATGAAAGCGCAAAAATCTAGCGAATATACCTTTTGAGAGTATACCAAATGAGTTTTCGATCTTTGGTGATTTCGGCAATTTTAGGGTAATAATGAGAATAAGAATTTATTAATCATTGAATAATTATTATAAAATGAGAATAAAGGATTTTGATAATTTGATATTATTAATATTATATATATTATTATTATTATTATTTATTATTATTATTATTATTATTATTTATTATTATTATTATTATTAATATTATATTATTATGAATATTACTATATTATCTATATTTAATATATTATTGCCTAAAAAATTATTATAACTTAATATAAATATAATAATAATAATATAAGTATAATTAAAGTTTTATAATAATTATTAATTTTATTATATTAATTAATAATTATTTATTTAGTATAAATGCAATATTATTTATTATTATTACATAATATTCAAAATTTAAATATATTGAAAATATATAAATCAATTATAATTATTATATTTTGTATTATATGATATTAATTGTTGTGGTTATAAGTATATTGCAAAGAATTATATATAACTAATAATGATAATAATGATAACAATTGCATAGATGATAATAATTGCAATAATGATATGATGATGATTAATGATAATAAAGTAATGATGATAAATCGATAGTAAATATGGAAATCTTAAAATGATATTTAAGAGGTTCTCCATAAATAAACAAAGGTATAAGAATAAACATTCCAAAGTCGAAAAGCGGCAAAATTATCGAAATATAGCCTTTTGAGAGTATATCAAAATGAGTTGTTAATTTGATGATTTTGGCAATTGGTAATAATGATAAATTATTAAAATTTGATTATCATAATAATAATGATGATAAAAGTGATATAAAAGATTTTGATAATTGATATTATTATATTATATTATTATTATTATATTATTATTATTATTATTATATTATTTATTATTATTATTTTATATTATATATTATTATTATTATTATTATTTTTATTATATTATTCAAAAATTATTATAACTGTAATAATAAAAATAATATTAAGAATATAGTAATAAATAATCTATGATATATTATTTTATTATATATTTTATTGTATATTATATTTTATTATATATATTGCAAAATAATTATTAAAAATATAATTACAGTAATAACATCTAATTAGATAATATATAAAAATTTAATATAAAAATCGTTATTATTTTTTATTATTATTGTTATTACTATTTTTATTTTTGTGGTTATATTATATTTCAAAAAATATATTATAACTCATAATGCAATAATAATGATAAATTGCAATAATGATGATAATAATTGCAATAATGATGATAATGATATGATAATGATGATAATGATGAAAATGATGATGATAACGATAATAATGATGATAATCATGATAATATGATATAATAACAGGAATTGTGTCCATATAATATATAAAAAAAGGTATAAGAAAAAGATTCCCAAAAGTCGAAAAAGCGGCAAAATCTAGCGAAATATAGCCTTTTGAGAGTATACTCCAAAATGACGTTTTTTCGATTTCTTTGTATTTCGGCAATTATTAGGGTAATAATGATAATAATTCCAGAATTGTTAAATCATACAAATAAGATGATAAAAGTGAGAAAAAGGAATTTTGATAAATTTGAATATTATTAATATTACATTTTATATATTATTATTAGTATTATTATTATTATATATTATTATTATTATTATTATTATTATATATTATATTATTATTACTATTATCTTAATTATTAGTATATTGCCAAAAAATTATTTAAACTGTAATAATAACAATAATAATAATAAGTATATATAATAATAATATGCTAGTGGTTATAATATTGTTATTAGTATTATTATTGTTATTATTATATTATTATTATTTGTATGTAGTATAATTGCAAAATAATTATTATAACAGTAATAATTACAGTAATACGATACTAATTAAGATAATGATATAAATAATATTATAAAATCGTTATTATTGTTATATTATTGTTATTACTATTATTATTGTGTGGTTATTAGTATTATTGCAAAAAAAAAATATACTATAACTCCAATAATTGCAATAATAATGATAACAATTGCATAATGATGATAATAATTTTAATAATGATGATAATTATGATGATTATGATGATAATGATGATAATGATGATGATAACGATAATAATTATGATTCATGCTAATAATGATGATAATACATGAATTGTGTCCATAATAATTAAAAAAGGTATAAGAAAAACATTCCAAAAGTCGAAAAGCGGCAAAAATCTGGCGAAATATACCTTTTGGAGAGTATACTCCATAACTTTTTTTCGATTTCTTTGGTATTTTCGGCATTATTATGGGTATAAATGATAATAATTACCAGTAATTGTATTAATCATAACCATAATGATGTAAAAGTGCGAATAAAGAGAATTTTGATAACATTTTGAATATTAGTAACTATTATTCTATTATTATTTTAGTCTTATTATTATATTATTATTTTATTATTATTATTATTATGACTATTATCTTAATTATTATTATGATTGCCAACAATCTAGTATAACTGTAATAATGAACAATAATAATAATAAGTATAGTATAATATAAATATGCTAGTGGTTATATATTGTTATTGGTATTATTATTGTAAATTATTATCATCATTCTTATTTGTACTGGTAGTATAATGCAAGCAATAATTATTATAACAGTAATAATTACAGTATAACGAATACTATTAAGATAATGCTATAAATATTATTATAACGTTATTATTGTTATTATTATTGTTATTACTATATTATTTGTTGTAGTTTATTAGTATATTGCAAATATATACTATAACTCCTAATAATTGCATAAATAAGTGAACAGTTGCAATAATGATGATAATAATTGCAATAATGATATAATGATGATGATAATGAGATAATTTGATAATTATGATGACACGATAATCAAATTATGATCATCATTATATATGATATAATAACAGGAATTGTGTCCCATATATCATAGAAAAGTTATAAGAAAAACTTCCCAAAGGTCGAAAAAATTCGGCAAAAATCTAGCGAATATAGCCTTTTTGATAGTATACTCCAAAATGACGTTTTTTGATTTCTTTGGTATTTCGGCAATTTTAGGGTATAATGATATATTTACCATAATTGTATTATCCTAACAATTAATGTTTAAAGTGCGAATAAAGCGAATTTGATAACATGTTGACTAGATTATATTATTATTTATTATTATTAATTATTATTATTAATTAATTTTATTATTTTATTATTACTAATTATCTTACATTCATTAGTATTATTGCCAAAAAATCATTATAAAACTGTAATATAACAATATAATAATCAGTATAATATAAATAATAATGCTATTGGTTCTGAAATATTGTTATTATTTTATTATTGTAATTATTATCTTCATTATTATTTGTACTGGTATTATAATTGCAAAATATTATTATAAAAGTAATATTACAGTAATAACGTACAATTAAGATAATGATCTAAATCATTATTAGCAAATCGTTATTATTGTTTTATTTTGGTAGTACTATTATTATTTGTTGTGGTTATTAGTATTGTTGCAAAATATACTATAAACTCCCATAATTGCAAAATACTGATACAATTGCAATAATGATGATATGATTGCAAATAATTAGGATTTAGATGATGATAATGATGATTAATGATATAATGATGATGTAAACGATAATCATGATGATAATCTGCTCATAATGATTATAAACCAGAATTGTGTCCATATATGAGATAAAAACAAGGTATAAGAAAGCATTCCCGAAAGTCAAAAAGCGCAAATCTAAGCGAATATAGCATTTTGAGAGTAGACCACAAAATGACGTTTTTTTCGATTTCTTTGGTATTTCGGCATTATTAGGGTAATAATGATAATAAGTTACCAGAATTGTCTTAATCATACAATAATGATGTCAAAGTGAGAATAAGGAGATTTTGATAACATTTGAATATTATTAATATTATTATTATTATTATTTATGATTATTATTATTATTATTATTTTATTATATTATTTTATTATTATTATTATTATTATTATTATATTTTCTTCTTATAGTATTATTGCCAAAAAATCTATATAATGGAACATAACAATAATAATAAGAAGTTAAGTAGAATAATAATAATGCTATGGTTATAATATTTTATTAGTATTATTATTGTATTATTATCATCATTAGTATTTGTACTGTGTAGTATAATTGCAAAAATATTATTATACAGAATATTCCATAATAACCGATCTAATTAGAATATTATAGACATAATTTATTATAAAATCTTTTTATTAATTGTATTAGTATGTTATTACTATTAATATTGTTGTGCTATTGTATTATTGCAAAATATATACTATAACTCCAATAATTGCTGATAATAATGATAACATTGCAATAAATGATGATAATAATTGCAAATAATGATATAATGATGATGAAAAGAGATATGAGTGATAATGATGAAGATACCGATATCTGATGATAATCATGATAATAATGAATTATAATAACAGGATTGTGTCCATATATACTATAAAAAGGTATAAGGAAACATCCCAAAAGTCGAAAAGCGGCAAAATCGAGCGAAATATAGCCTTTTTGAGAGTATACTCCAAATGACGTTTTATCAGATTCTTTGGGTCTTTCGCAATTATTAGGTAATAATGATATAATTACTAATTGTAGTAATCATAACAATAATGATGGTAAAGTGAGATAAAGATATTTTGATAACTCTTGAATATTATTTAATTTATTATTTGATTCATTATTATTATTATTATTATTATTATTATTATTGATTATTATAATTATTAATTATTAATTATTCATTACTATTTCTAATTATTAGTATTTTGCCAAAAATCTATTAAACTGTTATAATACCATATCATAATAATATACGTATAATAATATAATGCTAGTGGTTATAGATTTGTTATAGTATTATTATGAATTATTATCATCATTTTATTTTACTGGTATATCATTGCAAATAATTATTATAACAGTAATAATTCCAGTTAATAACGTATAAATTAAGATATATATACATAATTATTATAAAATCGTTATTATTGTTATTTTAATTGTGTTTACTATTATTGGTTTTGTTTGGGTTATTAGTTATTATGCAAAATATGAATCCTATAACTTCCATAATTGCGAATATACTGATAACAATTGCAATCATGATGATAATAAGTGCAATAAGTGATGATATGATGATGTACTGATGAATAATGATGATATGATGATGATAAAACGTATCATATGATGATAATCATGATAATAATTATGATATAACAGTGATTGTGTCCATATATAATATACAAAAGGTATACGAAAACATTCCCAAAGTCGAAAAAGCGGCAAAATCTAGCGAATCTAGCTTTTGAGAGAGCTCCAAAATGACGTTTTTTTCGATTTCTTTGGTATTTCGGCAATATTAGGGTAATACTGATAATACATTAGTAGAATTGTATTAACATAACATAATGATGGTAAAGTAGAAGAATAAAGAGAATTTTTATACATTTGAATATTATTATTATTATTATTATTATTATTATTATTATTATTTTAATTATTATTGTTATTATTATTATTATATTATTGTGTATGACTATTACATTATCTTAATTATTAGTATTATTGCCAAAAATCTAATACTGTAATATAACATCATAATAATAGTATAATATGATATAATAATGCTAGTGGTTATAATATTGTTATTAGTATATCTTGTAATTATTATCATCATTATTATTGTACTGGTAGTATAAGGAAAAATAATTATTATCACATAATAATTACAGTAATAACGATAACTATTAAGATATGGTATAAATAATTATTATAAAATCGTATTTGATTATTATTATTGTTATTACTATTATTATTTGTGGTGTATTAGTATTTTGCAAAAATAGATACTATAACTCCATAATTGTAAATACATGCAACAATTGCAATAATAGATGATAAGTGAATTGCAATAATATGATAATGATGATGATAAATGATGATAATGATGATAATGATGAATGGATAACGATCTAATGATGATAATCATGATATAATGATGATAAATAGGAATTGGGTCCATATATAATATAAAAAGTATAGAAAACATCCCCAAAGAGTCGAAAAAGCGCAAATCTAGCGAAATATAGCCTTTTGAGAGTTACTCCAAATGAGTTTTTTCGATTTCTTTGGTCTTTTCGGCAATTATTAGGGTAATAATGATAATAATTGCCAGAATTGTATAATCTAACACTAATGGATGGTAAAAGTGAGAATAAAGATTTTGATAACATTTGAATATATTAATATTATTATTATTATTATTCTTATTATTATTTTATTATTATTTTATTATTATTATTATTATTATTATTCTTATTAATTATTATTATTACTATTATCTTATTATTAGTATTATGCCAAAAAATCTATTATAACTGTATATAACCTAATAATCATAAGTATAAGTATAATAATAATAATGCTAGGTGGTATGAATATTGTTATTAAGTATTATTATTGTAATTATTATCATCATATTATTTGACGGGTAGTATAATTGCAAAATAATTATTATAACAAATACTTCAGTAGTACGATACTACATTAAGATAATGATATATAATTATTATACCATCGTTATTATTGTTATTATTATTGTTATACTATTCATTATTGTTTGGGTTATTATTAGTATTGCAAAATATATACGTGCTCCATAATTGAAATAATAATGATAACAATTTGCAATAATGATGATAGTAATTGAATATGATGATAATGAAGATGATAGTGATGATAATGATGATAATGATGAGTATAAACGATAATAATGTTATAATCATGATACTAATGATTATAATAACAGGAATTGTGTCCCTAATATAAATATAAAAAAGGTATCAGAAGAAACATTCCCAAAGTCGAAAAAGCGGCAAAATCTAGCGAATATAGCCCTTTTGAGATTATACTCCAAATGACGTTTTTTTTTCGATTTCTTTGGGTATTTCGCAATTATTAGGTAATACTGAATCCATATTACCAAATTTGTATTAATCATACCAATAAGTACTTGTAAAAATTGAGAATAAGAGAATTTGATACATTTGAATATTATTAATATTATTATTATTATTAATAACAATATTCTTATTATTATTATTATTTTTATTATTATTATTTATTTATTTATATAGTATTATTATTATTACTATTATCCTAATTATTAGTATTATTCAAAAAATCTATTATAACCTGTACTAATACAATAATATATCAGTATAGTATAATAATAATACTGCTAGTGGTTATAATCTTGTTTATTAGATTATTTTGTAGTTATTATCATCATTATTATTTTACTGTAGTATATTGTATAAAATAATTATTTACAGTAATAATTACGTAATAACGATACTAATTAAATAATGAATAAATATTTTATAAAATCGTTATTATTGTTATTATTATTGTTATTACTATTATTATTGTTTGTGGTTATTAGTCTTATTGCAAAATCTATACTATACTCCAAATAACTTGGCAATAATAATGATAACAATTGCAATAATGATGATGCATATTGCAATAATGATGATAATGTGATGATAATGATGATAAGAATGATAGTGATGATGCATAAGATCATAATGTGATAATCATGATAATACTGATGATATAACAGAGATTGTTTCCATATATCTATAAAAAAAGGTATAAACAAACATTCCCAAAAGTCGAAAAGCGCAAAATTCTAGCGAAATATAGCCTTTTGAGAGTATACTCAAAAATGACGTTTTTTCGATTCTTTGGGTATTTCGGCAATTATTAGGTTATTAATGATTAATATTACCAGAATTGTATACATAAAAATAATGATGGTAAATGTGTAAAATAAGAGAATTTTGCATAACATTTGAAATATTATGTAATATGTATTATTATTATTATTAGGTTATTCTTATTTTTCCTTCTTATTATTATTATTGTTATTATTATTATTATTATTCTTATTACTATTATCTTATTTAATTATATTATTGCCAAAAAATCTATTTAAAACTAGTCATAATAACAATACTCTATAAGTTAAGGATAATAATAATATGCTCTGGTTATATATTTTTTATTAGTATTATTATGTGTATTATTATCATCATTATTATTTGTACTGGTCGTATAAATTGCAACAAATTTTATAACAGTAATATTACCGTAATACGATACTTATTAAATAATGATAATACATAATTATTATACATCGTGTTTATTGTTATTATTATTGTTAGTACTATCTTATTGTTGTGTTTTAGTATTATTGCCAAATTATATACTATCACTCCAGTATTGCCATAATATGATAACAATTGCCACTATATATAATAATTGCAATAATGATATAGGATGATGATAATAGATGATAATATGATACATGATTATTATACATAATGATGATAATCTTATAAAATTATGTAATCCAGAATTGTTTCCTATATATTAAAAAGGTATAAGAAAAACATTCCCAAAAGTCGAAAAGCGGCAAAATCTAGCGAAATATAGCCTTTTGAGAAGTATAACTCCAAATGACGTTTTTTCGATTTCTTTGGTTAATTTCGGCATATTAGGGTAATATTATATAATTACCAGCATTGTATTAATCATACACGATAATGATGGTAAAAGTGATAATAAAGAGAATTTTGATAACGATCTTTTGAAATATTATTATATTATTATTATTATTATAATATTATTATTATTGTTATTAGAGTATTATCTTATTATTATTATTTCTATTTCTTAATTATTCGTAATTATTGCCAAAAAAATCTAATTTAACTGTATAAACAATAATAATAGTAAGTATTATAATAATAATATGCTCGTGGTTATAATATTGTTATTAGTATTATTATGTAAATTATTTCATCATTATTATTTGTACTGGTAGTATTTGCAAAAATAATTATATACAGTAATATTACAGTATAACGATACTAATTAAGGAGAATGTTATAAATAATTATTATGAAAATGCGTTATTAGTGTTATTAATCATTGTATACTATTGTTATTGTTTGTTTGTTCTTCAGGTATTATTGCAAAAATATATACGTATACTCAATAATTGCATGATAATGATACAATTGGAATAATGATGATAGATATTGCAATAATGATGATATGATATGAAAGATGATAAGGATGTACTGATGATGTAACGTAATAATGATGATAATCATTATAATATGATGATAAGTACAGAATTTGTCCATATATAATATAAAAAAGGTATAATAAAAACTTCCCAAAGTCGAAAAAGACCCGCGGCAAAATCTAGCGAAATATAGCCTTTTGAGAGTATACTCCCAAAATGACGTTTTTCGATTTCTTTGGGTATTTCGGCATTATTAGGTAATAGATAATAATTACAGAATTGTATTAATCATAAAACTATATGGTAAAAAGGTTGTATAAGAGAATTTTGATAAGCATTGAATATGATAATATGATTATTATGATTACTTATTCTTTATTATTATTATTATTAGTATTTTTATTATTATTCTTATTATTCTTATTATTATTGACTATTATCTTATATTATAGTATTGCCAAAAAATCTATTATAACTGTATAATACATAATAATAATCAGTATAAGTAAATAAGGAATATGCTAGTGGTTATAATATTGTTATTAGTATATTTGTGTAATTATTATCATCATTATTTTTGTACTGGTAGTATCATTGCAAAATAATTATTTATCCCATTAAAATTAAAGTAATAACGTACTAATTAAGATAATGATATAATAAATTATTATAAAATCGTTATATTGTTATTATTATTGTTATTACGATTTATTATTGTTGTGGTTATTATTATTATTGCAAAAATATATACTTCTCCAATATTGCAATAATAATGATAACAATTGCATAATGATGATATAATTGCAATATATGATAATGATGATGACTAATTATGATATGATTGCTAATGATGATTAATAACGATATCTAATGATGATATCATGCTCATAATGATATAATCACAAGAATTGTGTGCCATAATATAATAAACAACAGGTAAAAAAAAACATTCCCAAAAGTCGAAAAAGCGGCAAATCTAGCGAATATAGTCCTTTTGAGAGTATACTCCAAATGACTTTTTTCGATTTCTTTGGTGATTTTCGGCAATTATTAGGGTAATATGATAATAATTACCAGAATGTATTAATCAAACAATAATGAATGAATAAAGTGAGAATAAGAGAATTTTGATACATTTGAATATTATTAATATATTTTATTATTATTATTATTTTTTATTATTATATTTATTATTATTATTATTATTTTATTATTATTATTATTATTACTATTACTTAATTTTTTAGTATATTGCCAAAAATCTATTATATCTGTAATAATAACAATAATAATAATAAAGTATAATATAATAATAATAATCTAGTGTTAATAATTGTTATTAGTATTATTATTGTATTATTAATCATTATTATATTTTACTGGTAGTATAATTGCAAAAATAATTATAACAGTAATAATTACAGTAATAACGATACTAATTAAGATATGATATAAATAATTATTATAAATCGTTATTATTGTTTATATATTGTTATTACTATTATTATTGTTGTGGTTATTAGTATATTGCAAAATAATATATATAACTCCAATAATTGCATATAATGATAACAATTGCAATATGATGATAATAATTGTAAATGATGATAATGATGAGATATGATTATTGATGATAAGATGATGATAACGATAATAATGATGATAATCATGATAAATGATGATAATAACAGGAATTGTGTCCATATATAATAAAAAAGGTATAAAAAAAAAATTCCCAAATCGAAAACAGCGGGCAAAATTTTAGCGAAATATAGCTTTTGAGAGTATACTCCAAAATTTGGACGTTTTTTGATTCTTTGTATTTCCGACAATTATTAGGGTAATAATGATAATAATTACCAGAATTGTATTAATCATAACATAATGATGATAAAAGTGATAAAGAGAATTTTGATAACATTTGAATATTATTATTATTATTATTATTTTATTTTATTTTATTATTATTATTATTATTATTATTATATATTATTATTTATTATTATTATTATTATTAATTTATTATTCTTAATTATTAGTATTATTGCCAAAAATTATTATTCTTAATAATAACAAAAATTTAATAATAAGTATAATATATAATAATACTAATGTTATAATATTTGTTATTAGTATTATTATTGTATTTATTATATATATTTTTACTGGTAGTATAATTGCAAAATAATTATATAACAGTAATAATTACAGTAATAACGATACTAATTAAGATAATGATATAAATAATTATTATAAAATCGTTATTATTGTTATTATTATTGTTATTACTATTATTATTGTTGTGTTATTAGTATTATTGCAAAAATATATTAAACTCAATAATTGCAATAATGATAATTGCAATATGATGATAATAATTGCAATAATGATGATAATGATGAAGATAATGTAATGAGATAATGATGATGATAACGATAATAATGATGATAATCATGATAAATGATAAAAAAAAGAATTGTGTCCAATATAATAAAAAAGGTATAAGAAAAAATCCCAAAGTCGAAAAAGCGGCAAAATCTAGCGAAATATAGCCTTTTGAGAGTTTTACCCAAAATGAATTTTATTTATTCTTTGAGTATTTGGCAATATTAGGGTAATAATGATAATAATTTACCAGAATTATTAATCATACAATAATGATGTAAGTGAGAATAAGAGATTTTGATAACATTTGATATATTAAAATTATTATTATTATTATTGTTATTATTATTATTATTATTATATTATTATTATTATTATTATTTATTATTATTATTATTATTATTTATTATTATTTATTATTATTATCTTAAATTATTAGTATATTCCAAAAATTTATAATTTTAATAATAACAATAATAATAAGTATAAGTATAATAATAATATGCTAGTGTTATAATATTGTTTTATATTTTGTTATTATTATTTTTTTACTGTATTAATTAAAATAATTTTATAACAGTAATAAATTAGTAATAACGTATAATATAATTAATAATAATTATTATAAAATTATTATTGTTATTATTATTGTTATTCTTTTTTTTATTTTGTTATTGATATAATAAAATTAATATAATAATATATTGAATAATAATATTGAATATGAATAATTAATATATGATAATATATATGATAATGATGAAAGATAATATATAATATAATAATATAAAAGGAATGTCCTTTTAAATAAAAAAAGGTAAAAAAAAAATTCCAAGTAAAAGCGGAAAATCTAGGAATATACCTTTGGAGATATCCAATTTTTTTTTGATTCTTATTAGGTTAATAATGAAATTACAAATATTATAAATAAGATAAAGATAATAAATTTTTGATAATTATTTTTTAATATTAATTATTATTTTTATTATTATTATTATTTATTATTTTATATTATTATTTTTATTATATTATATTTACTGTATTATATTAAAATAATATTATACTATATATTATAATATATATTATATTTATATATTATTAAATCTTATTATTTTTACTGTTATTAATATTATTTTTTATATAGTATTTAAAATATTCTATAATTATAATATCATATGTAATTTATATATATATTGTTATATAAGTGAATAATTTATAAGAATAATGATAATAATGATATAATGAATAATGATATAAAAAGAAGTATAATATAAAAGTATAGAAAAATAAAAGTAAAAAGTGAAAACAAGTTAATATAATAAAACAATGTTTTTTGGTAAATATGAATAATAAAACAATTTTCATAAATTGAGATAAAGTGAAATAATTTATAATTGAATATTATTAAATATTTAATTATAATTAATTGATATATATAATATATTTATATTATTATATTTATTTAATTATTATATCATTATTAATTATTATATTATATATATAATATATATAATATTATATCTAGTTTAAAATTTATATTTATTATATATTATTATATTTTTGTTTTTATTTTAATTTATTATATTGCAAATAATATAAATAATATGATAAATTTCATAATAATAAAGATATAAATATAATAAGATATTTTTTAAGTTTATATATATATTGTTATAGATAATGGAATTGCTATATTATATAAAAATTAAAAAAATTAAAATGAAAAGCGAAAATAAAATGATATTGCATAATTATAAAAATTTTATTTTTTGTTGATAATTATGAATAATGATAATTTCCAAATTAATAAAAAAAAATTTAAAAGTGAAAAAGGAAATCTGATAAATGTTTTAATATATAATTATTTTTTATTATTTTATTTTTATTAGTTATTATATTATATTAATAGATTATTCATTATTTAATTATAGTATATGAAAAATATAATAATGAATTTAACATATGAATAATGTATATAAATAAAATATATTATATTTTATATTTTATATTATTATTGTTATTATTATATATTATTATTGTATTGTATAATTGAAAATAATTATTATTTATTAAGTTATCAATATATTAATATTATTATTATTTTATTATTATTTTATATTAATTATTATTTTATTTTATTATTTTTTTTTAATTATATTTAAAAATTATATACTTATAATTAATATTAATATAATATAAATTGCTAAATTTATATTAAATATATTATTATTATGATATATGATAATATAATAATTTATAAAATTATATGTTAAATATATAAATGTATATAAAGAATTTTATATATAATTAAAATGTATAATAAAATTAAAATTAAAAATTGGCAAATTACAATATGCTTATGATAGTATATCAAAATGATGATTATTCTTGATGTTGAAATTATTAGATAATTATAATAATTACAAATTGTTATAATTAAATAATATGATAAAATGTGAAAAAAGAGAATGATAACATTTTAATAAAAATTATTTATTATTAAAATTTTATATTATATTAATATGATTTTTTTACTTTTTAATTATTGAAAAAAATATTTTAAAATTAAAAAGGGAAAAATTAATAATAATAATTTTTAAAAAATAATAAAAAATTTTTGAAAATCGTTTTTAATTGTTTTTAAAATTTTTTATTTTTTTATTATTTTTTTTTTTTTATTAGTTTTTGCAAAAAATTTTTGGAAAATCAAAATTAATTTAATAAAAATTTTTTAATAAATAAATTAATAATTGAAAAAAGTTTTTAAAAATGATTTTTTGTTTTTAAATTGTTTTTAAAATTTTTTGGGGGTTTTTATAACAAAATAATTTTAATAATTGGGGGAATAATAATGATAACAAAAAAAATTTTGCTATAAAAATTTAAAAAAAGGTAAAAAAAAAATTCCCAAGGAAAAGGAAAACGGAAATAATTTGATAACCCAAAATGAGTTTTTTTAACAAAATTTTTTGGGGGCCTTTATTATTAATATTAAAAATAAAAGAAAAAAAATAAAAATGAAAAAAAAAAAAAAGGGAAAATTAGGGAAATTTTTAAAACCTTTTGAGATTATAAAATATTTTTTCTTTTTTTTTTTTATTTTTTGGAAATTTAAATTATAATTTTTAAAATTAAATTAAAAGGGAAAATTTTTAAAAATTTTTAAAAAAGGGGAAATTGGTTTTATAATTTTAATATTTTTAAATATTATTTTATTATATTATTATATTAAAAATTTATTATTTTTTTATTATTATTATTATTATTATTATTATTTTTATTATTATTTATTTAATTATTAGTTTTAATTGCCAAAAATTATTTTATAATTTAAATAAAAACCCAATAAAATTTTAATAAAAAAATAATAAATAATAATAATCGTTTTAAATATTGTTTTAAATTTTTTTTTTTTATTACCCTTATTATTTTTTGACGGGTATTAATTCCCAAAAAAAATTTTTAAAACCAGAATAATTCATTTAAAATTTACTTAATTAAGATAATGATATAAATAATTATTAAAAATCGTTTTATTGTTTTTTTATTATTGTTATTACTATTATATTTTTGGGGTTTTATTGGGGTTATTGCAAAATATATATTAAATTCCCAAAAATTTGAAAAAATAATGATAAAATTGCAATTAATGAGGAAAAAAATAATAAAAAATTTCCCAATAATGATGATAAAGTTTAAAAGGGATATATGATAATTATATGATAACGAAAATAGGAGATAATCATGATAAATGATGAAAAAACAGGAATTGGGGCCATAAAAAAAAAAAAAAGGGTAAAAGAAAAAAACCCCAAAAAGTCAAAAAAGGGGCCAAAAATTAGGAAATTTTACCCTTTTTGGGGATATAAAAAAAGGCTTTTTTTCCTTTTCTTTAAATTGTTTTTGGCAATTTTTTGGGTAAAAATGTTAATAATTACCAGAAGGTTTAAATTCATGACAAAATGATGAAAAGGGGGAATAAAGATTTTTTTTATAACTTTTAAATATTATAAAAGTTTACTTATTTTTATTATTTAATTATCATTTATTTATTTTTTATTATTATTTAATTTATTTATTATTTTTTTATTTAATTATTGTTATTAAAAATTTATTCCAAAAAACTTTTTTTGGTATTAAAAATACTATTTTAAATTTTTTTAAACTATTATTTTATTTTTATACTTATTATTTACTATAGTATTTTTAAAAATTTTTATTTTTTAAAAATTTATGAATTAAATTAAAATTAATATTTTTTTAAAAATTATTATTTTATTTTTTTATTATTTTTTAACTTTATTTTTTTTTATTGGGATTATTGCCAAAAAAATTAAAAATTAAAACCTTGTTAATAGAAAAAACAAAAATAAAATAATGAAAAGAATAAAAAAAAACTAAAAATAAAAAATTTTTTTCGGTTTTTTTAAAAAAAAGGTTAAAAAAAAAATTTTGGGGGTTAAATTGTTTTAAAAATCCAAATTAATTTTTTCTACTTTGATTTTTGGAAAATTATGGGAAAAGTAAAAATACAAAAAAATTGTTTTAATAAAAAAATATATTAAAAAAAAAAAAAATTTAAATTTTAATTTATTAAAATTTTTGTATTATTTTATTATTATTGTTATTACTATTTTAAATTTGTTTATTATTAATTATTTGAAAATTTTTTATATAGTTAAACTCTTATTAAAAAAATTACTTAATTGAAAAATTAATAACCTAAAAAAACAAATATATAATAATAAATAATAAAATAAAATAATGCAACGATAAAAATGATTAACTTTTTAATTTTGTTTTTATAAAAAGGAGTTTTAAAAATTTTTATAACAAAATTAAAGAAAAAAACCCCCAAAATTAAAAAGGGAAAAAAATTTTAAAATTTTTTAGGTTTTTTTAGGTTATTAAATTTTATTTTGGGGGGTTTTTTGTTTTTTGGGCCAAAAATTATATTTTTAATAATAATTCCAAAATTTAATTAAAAATTGAAAATAATGATGATAAAATTGAAATAAGAGAAATTGTTAAACATTCTAAAAATTGGTATTTATTTTTTAAAACGAAAATTTTGTTTATTTTTAATATTTTTTATTTTTTTAAAATTAAAAATTTTCTTTTAAAATTTTAAAAAAAGGTTAAAAAAAATTTTTTAAAGTCAAAACCAAAAATTAAAAATTATTTTTTTATTTTTTTATACTCCAAAATACTTTTTATTTTTTATTTTTAATTTTGGGGTAAAAATTTAAAAATTAATTATATTATTTTTTTTTTTTAAATTATTTATTTAATTTTAGTTTTTTTCCCAAAAAAAATTATTTTAAAACTTAATAAAAACCCAAAAATATAATAATAGTAAAATAATAAAAATTTAAGTCGTTATAAATTGTATTAAATTTTTTTGGGTTTTTTTTCCTTATTTTTATTTTACGGGAAAGTATAATTGAAAAAATTAATTTTATAACAGAAATAATTACAAAATTAAATTTTTTTTAATAAAAAATTTAATATAAATAATTATTAAAAATGTTATTTTTGGTTATTTTTAAATTGGGTTATTACTATTTTTTTTGTTGTTTTTTAAATTATATTTTTCCCAAAAAAATTTTATAACCCCAAAAATTTTCAATAAAAAGAAAAAAAATTGCAATAAATGATAATAATTGCAATAATAAATATAATGAGGGATGATAATGATAAAATGATAGTTTGAAAATAATGTGATAATCAGGGTAATAAGTGAAAAACAGGAATTGGTCCATAATAATAAAAAAAGGGTAAAAGAAAAAAACCCCAAAAAAAAGTCAAAAAGGGCGGCAAAATCAGCAAAATTTAAAAACCTTTTTAGAGAAATACTCCAAAAGGGACTTTTTTTCCATTATTTGTTTTTTTGGCAATTATTAGGGTAATAATGTTTAAAAAATTCCCAAGAATTGATAATCAGAAAACCCCCTGATGAAAAAAAGTAAAAATTTAAAGAAAATTTTTTAAAAATAATTTTTGAATATTATTAAATTTTATTTTTTAAAATTATTCTTATTATTATTTTTTTTTTTTATTTTATTTATTATATTGGGATTATTATTATTATTTTCATTTTAATTTTTAAAGCAATTTATTTTCCCAAAAAATTATTTTAACTTAATAAAAACAATAATTTTAATAAATAAAAGTTAATAATAATAATCGTTAAAATATTGTTTTTAAAAACATTTTTTTGTTATTTTTTCCCTTTTTAATTTTTTACGG
The DNA here is from genome assembly GCF_015228065.2 of Penaeus monodon. Classification (NCBI taxonomy): domain Eukaryota; kingdom Metazoa; phylum Arthropoda; class Malacostraca; order Decapoda; family Penaeidae; genus Penaeus; species Penaeus monodon. Next base: position 2,604 of record NW_023658493.1, on the reverse strand, counting down.
GTAGATAATTCAAAAATAATTATTAAACATAAAAATTTTACAGAAATTTAATTTATATTAATTAAAAAGGGTATAAATAATTATTAAAAAATCTTTAAAATTTTTTTTATTATTATTGTTATTACTATATTATTGTGTTTTATTAGTATATTCCCAAAATATAGTTAACCCAATAATTGCAAAAATAATGATAAAATTTTGCAAAAAATATAGATAAAATTTTCCAATAATAATAATAAGTATATAATAATGATATAAATGATGATAACGAAAAAGGAAAAAAATCTTTATAATATATGTTTAAAACAAATTGTGTCCATAAAAATAAAAAAAGGGTTTTAAAAAAAAAAAAACCCAAAAAAGTCGAAAAAGGGGAAAAATTTCAAGCGAAATATACCCTTTTTAGGTTCAAAAAAAATTACTTTTTTTCCCATTTTTTTGGGAATTTTTGGGCATTATTGGGGTAAAAGGGAAATTTAATTACCAAATTTATTTCAGGGCAAAATGATGAAAGGTGAAAAAAAGAGAATTTTAAAAACCTTGAATATTTATTTAATTTTATTATTATTTTTTATATTATTTATTATTATTATTTTTATTATTTTATTATTTTTTTTGATTAAAATTAAATTTATTATTTTTTGTTTTATTATTATTATTTTTATTATTATTTTATTTAATTTTTTAATTATTATTTTTATTCCCAAAAAAATTATTTTAAAACTTAATAATAACAAAAATTTAATAAAAAATAATAATAATAAAAATAATCCGTTTAAAATTTTGGGTTTTTTAAAATTTTTTTTTTGGTTTTTTATTTATTTTTTTTAGGTTTTTTTAAATTGAAAAAATAATTTTTAAAACAGTAAAAATTTCCCTTAATTTTGTTTTTAAAATTAAAGATTTTTGATATAAAATTTTTAAAAAAATTTTTTTTATTTTTTATTATTTTTGTTTTTTCAAATTTATTTTGTTTTTTATTATATTTGAAAAAGAATATTTTAGAACTAAATTTAATTGCAATAATAAGATCAAATTTCCCCAATAATGGGGATAAAAAATTGCAATAATGTTGATAATGATGATAATAAGGGGATGATGTAACGAAAATTAATTTTTGAATAAATGATAAATGATAAAAACGGGGAATTGTGCCCCATTATAAAAAAAAAAATAAAAAAAAAAAAATTCCCAAAGTGGGAAAAAGGGGCAAAATCTAGCGAAAAAACCCTTTTTTGGAAGTATACTCCAAAGGGACTTTTTTTCTTTTCTTTGATGTTTTTGGAAATTATTGGGGTAATAAAAATAAAATTTACCAGAATTGTTTAACCCGGGCAAAATGAGTTTAAAAGTGGAATAAAAAATTTTTTATAACTTTTTGAATAAAATTAAATTTTTATTTAAAATATTATTTTTATTATTTTTAAATTATTATTATTTTTAAATATTATTATTATTTTTTATTATTATTATTATTATTATTATTATTATTATTATTTTTTAACTCCTTTTTTTCCTTAATTTTAAAAATTATTCCAAAAAATAATTTTAATTTTTTTTCAATTTTTAATTTTTAAACAATAAAAAATTTTTAAAAATTTTTTAACGAAATAAAATATAAAAAAATTAAAATTTTAAAAATTTTTTAAAATTTTTTTAAATTATTGTTATTTTACCCCTTATTATTATTTTAGGGTAGTAAATTCCAAAAAAAGGGTTTTAAAAACCGTAATAATTACAGAAATTAAATAAAAATTTAAATTTAATGATAAAAATTTAATTATTAAAAATCGTTTTTTATTGTATTTTATTGTTTTTTACTATTTTATTTTTGGGTTTTTTAAAGTTTTATTGCAAAAAATAGTTTAACCCCAAAAATTGGAAAAAATTTAATGATAAAAAAATTCAATAATGAGAAAATTTGCAAAAAAGATGATAAGATGATGTTAATGATGAAAATTGATGATGATAACTAAAATTTAGGGTTAATCAGAAATAATATGATAAAAACGGGAAAATTGTTCCTTTATATAATAAAAAAAAGGTGGGGAAAAAATTTCCCAAAAGTCGAAAAACGGAAAAACCCGGGGAAAATGGGCCTTTTTGAGAGTATCCCCAAAAATGAGTTTTTTTTTTTCCTTTGATTTTTTGGCAATTTTAGGGAAAATAATGAAAATTTATTCCAAAATTTGTATTAATCAGGGACAAAAATGATGATAAAAGTGAGAAAAAAAGATTTTTATAACTTTTAAATATTTATAATATTATTAATTATAATTATTATTTTTATTTTTATTTATTATTATTATTTATTTTTAAATTATTATTATTTTTTATTATTTTTTATTATTATTATTATTTATTATTCTATTTTAAAATTATTACATTTTATTAAAAAAATTTTTAAAATTAAAATTAAAACAAAAATAAAAATAAAAATTTAATTAATTAAAAATAATTATTGTTTTTAATTATTTTTTTAAAAATTATTATTTCAATTTTATTATTTTTGTATTTTTAAAAATTGAAAAAAATTAAATTTTTATAACGTAAAAAATTAACATAATCAATACAAATTAAATAATAATAAAATAAGTTTTTTTT
>NW_023658492.1:15234-23889 GCF_015228065.2 Penaeus monodon | reverse complement strand
CTTTGCTGCGCCCTTGCAGCATTTTGTTCAAGTTATTCAGGTGTTCTGTAACATCCACCATAAATGCAAGGTCCTGCATCCATTCTGTTGACTTAAATTCTAACACTGGTTTGCCCTTTTTTTCCATGAACTATTTGATTTCCCCTCTTAAATTAAAGAAGCGCCTCAGCACAGCACCTTAACTTAACCATCTTACCTCAGTGTGGTATGGCAGGCCATAGTTGTGGTCTTTCTCTCTGAGAAGGCTGTCAAACTGACGATGATTCAGGCCTCTAGATCGGATGAAATTTACAGTTCGGACGACCAACTCCATGACATTATTCATCTTCAATGACTTGCAACACAATGCCTCCTGATGCAAAATACAATGAAAAGTCCAAAAATCATGTCCTCCATTTGCAGCCTGCACCTTCTCTCTGAATTTTGTCCCAACACCTGCTTTTCTCCCGGTCATTGAAGGTGCACCATCTGTAGCCAGGCTGACAGCGCGAGACCAGTCCACTCCAGCCCTGTCCAGCGCTCCGACGAGGGCGGTGAAAATATCAGCTGCTGTTGTGGTGTCCGTCATTGGCACCAACTCCACGAACTCCTCGGTGACGGTCAAAGTGTCATCAACTCCGCGGATGAATATCGCCAGTTGCGCAACATCTGTAATGTCCGTGCTTTCATCGATTGCAACTGAAAACACAATAAATGACTTTACTTTGCGCTTCAATTGGCTGTCCAAATCCTCCGCAAGATCAGAAATCCTGTCTGCAACTGTGTTTCTTGTCAGGCTGATATTTGCAAAAGCCTGACGCTTATCAGGGCACACAGTCTGTGCAGCCTTCAGCATGCATGTCTTCACAAATTCACCCTCAGTGCAATTTCATTAGCAATAAGGTAGCTGGCTTTCACTGCAGCATCACTTATTTCTCGGCTACGAGAAAACACAGACTGCTGCTTCTTCAGAGCCGTCAAAAGTTCATTTACCTTCTCTAGTCTCTGCTGTCCTTGCAAGTTTTTGTATTTTTCGGCATGAAGAATCTCATAGTGGCGTCGAAGGTTATATTCTTTCAGCACTGAAACCTGCTGTGAACATACCAAACACACAGGTTTCCCACTCTGCACTCTGTGCCCACTTTTCTCTTTTTTGACAGAGACATGTTGGGGCAATGAGGGTGCCAAAGCGTGTAATGTTCAAAAGGAAAATATTTCACATTATTTTATTTTGCTGTTGCGCGTCCACTCGTGTTTAAGCTTTTGATGAGTAAACACCTTACCCTAAACGCAGAAGCAACAACACAAAGTCTTGTGCACAAGAGCTTACCCTGGAGACCGGTCCTTCTGTCTCGCTAGACATTATTGTTTCTGAGTTCTAAAGTAAATAAAGTAAAGTAAAATCCTGTAATTACAGAACATTTTTGTGCTTTGCCAGCACCTTCAGTGCTTTGTTTTTGCAGGTGACACGAGGCTACAGTAGTTGTAGTCAGCACCCCACCTCAGACCCGCAACTCTCTTCTACACCAGGGTAGCCCTTTGGGCTTTGACCCCTGGGTAGGGAGGCCCAGTAGTCTGGGGCGTCCTTTGGGCGCACTTTTTCTCCCTCTAATTTCCCCCCTAATGGAAGCCGCCTTGCCGCGGTGGGGGGGCTTTGAGGTCCCAATGATCTGGTGAGCCGGAACCAGAGGGCTACCCAAACTGGAGGGGCACCACGTGAGGGTGAGACCAAAAATTGCGCTTCATGGGCACCAAGGCCTATGAGAGGGGATGGTGCACCCACCCTGGTTCATTCCTGCTTTAGACCAGGGAACTCTCACGTGTGTTTGCCGTGCGTGGCATCCCGTATTACCAGGAGACAGGAGTCCTGGAGGTTGAGCGATGCTGCACGCTGCGCCCTGCAGCTAGCAACACACCTCTTTGGTCCTTTATTCTGGTTAGACGGGCGGCTTGATCAAGGCCCGGTCAAGTCAATCGGCTGGTCAAATATGGCTAGGGTCAAGCAGGTACTATTTAGTCGGTAGCGCATAGGTCCCGCGACTGCCATCAGTACTGTAATAGTGGCTGCGTATATTTCCTCATTACCCCTGTGGCTGTTGGGAGATTTTGAGCCCCAACTATAGCTTCCCCTCGTTGGACTCCATGGTGGGTGGGGGGGTGAGGAAATGAAGAATTCCAATTTGTATGAGTACTACAAATTTACAAAGATCTAGCTCTCTCCCTGACGACCTACGCAATCCCCCGACCATTCCCTCTGGAACATCACGTATTGTCACTTTGGAACCTTTCCAGCTTCCAAAGGGCAAGAATGGGAATCGTAATGGTTCCCGGGCTCCCAAACCAGGTAAGAAGGGGAAAAGTCCTCCTCAATCCACTAAGGAAATCTTACCTGGTAAATATGAAAACATTTCATATAGTAAGTACCTAGTAGTGAAGACCATTGAAGGTGTATCAATCATGGATCTTGATATTTTCGAAGTACATCGAAAAATTGTTGAAGTATGTCAACGTGATCCTCGCATCACCCCACAGCGAGATGGTAGCCTAATAGTTGAGGTTTCGTCACCAGACGAGAGTGACCGTCTGCGCGCGATATGCGACATTCCTGGGGCTAAAGTTTCATGTTCTCCTCACAAAACCCTCAATCAGTGTAAGGGAATTGTCTTTTCCCGAGACCTGATGAGGTATTCTGAGGAGAAACTGTTAGAGGAACTAGAGAATTTTTAATGTAGTGGCAGTAAAACGTTTTAAGAAGAAAGTTGACGGTTTGGAACAGTCTACACCAGCTCTCCTTCTAACTTTTTAATACGTTGGTCCTTCCAGAATCAGTTAAGTTGGCATGGTACCACCTCAAGGTAAAGCCATATGTACCCAACCCTATGCGGTGCTTCCACTGCCAGGGTTATGGGCATGGAGCCAACTCTTGCCGTTTTAAGGAAAATGGACAACCAAGAATATGTGTTAAGTGTGGTACGACAGGTCATCAAGGAGATGACAACTGTCCAGGTCCAATATGCTGTTACCACTGCAAAGAAGCTCATGAAGCTTCTTCAAAGCAGTGTAAAAGGTACAAATTTGAGAAAGAAGTATTGATAATAAGGAGCAAGGAGAAAGTTAGTTTTCCAGAGGCAAAGCGACGTGCCCGTGTGCTGTTTGCACAGCCAGGTAAATCCTTTGCTTCGGTTCTGGCCCATCCTCCTTCCACCAACCCTTGCCTTCCAATGCTTCTTACACCACACACTCTGCCACTTCTTTTAAACCTCAGTCCCCAATTGCTGAAACTGCCTCTGGTGAATTCCACCAGAAACGGAGTAGGAGTGAGGGGTCTATTGAAGAGACTCCTCCCAAAGTAAGGTCTTTGGAGCCATCAGGTGAGGCTCCAGAGGCCTCAATGGTGACAGCCCCAGCTGCCACCATATCCACAGGGGCCTCTGCTGCTAGGCGGAATGCCCCTGAACCAAAGGCTCGGGTTTGTCCTTTGCCCAGGCAAAGGAATCCTGAGTCTGTTCAAAAGACTCATTTCAAGGTGGGGTCTTTGGAGCCGTCAGGAAGGGCTCCAGGGGTCTCAACAGTGACAGCTCCAGCTGCCACCACATCCACAGGGGCCTCTGCTGCTAGGCAGAATGCCCCTGAAGCAAAGGCTCAGGTCCGTTCTTTGTCCAGGCAAAGAAATCCTGAGCCTGTCAAAAGGAAGCCTGTGGAAACTAGTTCCACGGGTAAACAACCCCTCAAAAGACTCTCCCAAGATCCAGGAAAGGGACACCCAAAAGGTGTAGGGCAAACCTTGACCACAGGTGCTGCCAAACACCTTATGAAAAAAAATAGTTAAATAGAACTGGATACCCTAATCCAATGGAACTGTCAGGGAATTCATGCAAAATGGGAAGAACTGCAACATCTGATAGCTTCATGTAACCCAGTTTGTGTATGCCTACAAGAGATTATGACCAGGGAAAATCATCCGATTTCCCTGAGAGGATTCCAAATTCAAGCCCATTATGGGACTTTTGACAATGGACCTCATGGAGGAGTAGCAGTAATGGTACGTCAAGATATTCCCTTCCAGGCCATCCACCTGCAGACAACACTGCAGGTGAAGGCTGTGAGAATAGGCTTGACACGACCTTACACTGTTGCATCTATCTACCTTCCTCCACATAATCTCAACATAAATGATTTGGAAGATCTACTTGGGCAGTTGCCACATCCATTTCTACTCTTGGGAGATTTCAATGGTCGGCATCACCTCTGTGGAGACACTTTGTGCAACCCTCGAGGAAGGGCCTTGGAGTCCTTGCTCCTAAGAGTAGATGCAGTTTTATTGAACAGTGACACTCCCACACATTTCCAAATTCAAACTGGGACATTCTCCAATATAGACCTGTCAATTGTCTCACCTGATTCACAGATGAATTTCACTTGGCAGGTTATGGAAGACTTACATGGAAGTGACCATTTTCCAATACTTTTGGAGGAGGTGAATGGTATTCCAGCCAATGGAGTGCAGAGATGGCGACTTGAACATGCAGACTGGAATCTTTTTAGATCAACTGCAGTATTGCATGGATCTGTGAATGATTTCCAGTGTGTTCAAGATGCTGTTAATCACTTCACATCACGAATTCACCTTGCAGCAGAGGCATCCATTCCCAAAAGTAGCGGGCATTACCGTCGACCTCCGGTACCATGGTGGTCTGATGAATGCCAACAAGCTGTCAGAGCAAGAAAAGCTGCATTAAGGCAGTTGAAACGACGCCCCAGTGATGTAACCTTGATCCATTACAAAAAGACCCGAGCCAAGGCCAGGCGAGTGCTAAAGGAGGCCAGACGGACGTCATGGAGACAGTATGTCTCCTTGATTAACTCTGGGACCCCCTTAGCATGGGTATGGGACAAGGTGCGTAAGATCGCTGGAAAGAGCACATCACTGTCACCACCTGCTTTGAAGATTGATGGCATAATCATCACAGATAAAAAAGATGTTGCTAATGAGCTAGCTAAATCCATGGCAGAGATCTCCTCTGGAGCATCTTACACTGCCCGATTCTCCACTCTTCGGGCTGAACAGGAACAACACCCAGTGTCGTTCTTCAGTAGGACTGCAGCAGAACTTCCATACAACTTGCCATTTTTGAGCAAGGAGATGGACTCTGCTTTGCAGCTCTGCCGTAAGACTGCCCCAGGAAGTGACGATATTCCATACCAAATGATATCTCACTTACCAGAGAGATCCCAAAAGTTCTTGTTGGACCTATTCAATAGGATATATAGGGAGGGTACAGTGCCATCCACATGGAAAGAGTCTATAATCATTCCTGTCCCTAAACCTGGCAAGGATGCTTCCACACCAGGAAATTACAGACCAATTTCCCTCACCAGCTGCATCTGCAAGCTGATGGAGAAAATGGTAAACTTCAGGTTGACATGGATACTAGAAAAGGAAAACGTGCTGACTCCATATCAATATGGGTTTAGAAGATTGAGATCGACCACAGATGCACTTGTAAGGATGGAAACTGCTATACAGAATTCCTTCGCACAGCGACGTCACATGATAGCAGTCTTCTTTGACCTTGAAAAGGCTTATGATACTACTTGGAAGCATGGCATACTCAAGAAGTTGTATGACATTGGCTTAAGAGGAGCATTACCTACCTTCATACAAAGCTTCCTTGCTAACAGGAAATTTAGAGTTCGGGTGGGAAACAGTTTCTCTAATCTGGAAGATCAGCTGGAAGGGTCCCACAAGGGAGTGTCTTAAGTGTGACCCTGTTTGCCATTGCTATAAATGACATTGTAAAGGCTGTTCCAAGTTCTGTCTCATGTAATCTGTATGTGGATGACTTTACACTGTACTGCTCAGGAGGAAGCTTACAGGATGTGCAAGGACACATGCAGGCTGCAATAAATCAGGTTGTACAGTGGACAACATATCATGGGTTCAAATTTTCCCCAAGCAAGACCATGGCTATACATTTCCACAAACGAGGAAAATTCCATCCTTCCCTCTATTTAGGAGCAAACCCACTGCAATTTGTCCAAGAGGTGTAGTACTTGGGTCTAATTTTTGACTCAAGGCTTACATGGGTGCCTCACATCAAACAGTTGAAAGTAAAGGCTACAAAAGCACTTAGTATTTTGCGGGTTCTTTCACATCTATCTTGGGGTGCAGACCGCACAACGCTACTACGGCTTTACCGAGCGCTTATTCGTAGTAAGCTTGATTATGGATGTGAAGCTTATTCATCTGCAACTCCCACTGTTCTACGGATGTTAGACTCGGTTCATAATGAAGCTCTCAGAATCTGTACTGGGGCTTTCAGGTCTTCACCTGTGGAGTCCCTGTATGCTGAGAGTGGAGAACCACCTATTTCATTACACCGAGAATACATGAACCTGATTTACTACACGAGACTACAAAGGATTCCAGGATCTCCTACATCCAGATTGGTTTTCAACCCCTTGAAGATAGCCGATCCTATGGTAGGAGAATGAGGAATCTTGTGGAAGATCTTAATTTGAGTCTCACTAAGGTTCTGGCTGTTGGAATTCCCCAATTTCCCCCTTGGACTAATCAAGTTGAGCTGGATTTAGTCGGCATTGGGAAAGGGGAGAGATCCGAAGCAGAAGTCCGAGAGAAATTTCTTCAGCACATTTCTAAATACCGGGGATCAGATGCAATTTATACAGATGGTTTGAAATCTGAAAATGGCGTGGGTTTTGCAGCAGTGAGCAGAAGGAAGATTGCATCTGGCAGTCTTTCTCTAGCAGCCTCGATCTTCACTGCAGAGTTACATGCCATCCTTACAGCAGTTAAGATGACTAGAGATCTTACGAACCATTCTGTTGTGATATATTGTGACTCTCGTAGTGCCTTACAAGCAATCAAGAGCTTAAACTCATCACATCCATTAGTGAGGGAGGTTCAAGATTGGCTTGCACTGATGTCAACACGTAAAAAGATAACTCTCTGTTGGGTGCCAGCGCATGTTGGTATCAGTGGGAATGAGCGAGCTGATCAGAAGGCAAAGGCAGCTGCCGCTCAGCCTTGTGATGCTCGTTTTCCTCTCCCACACACCGACCTGAAACCCAGCATCAGAAGTTGTCTTCGTGATAAATGGAGGGAACAATGGAGGCATACCTCCAGAAACAAACTGCGAGACATTAGAGATGACCTTGGCAGTTGGGCGACTAGCATCCATCCCAACCGAAAAGTGAAAGTTGTATTAACAAGACTAAGAATCGGGCACACAAGACTGACTCATGGGCCAATGATGGCTAAAAATGAAGCACTTTGTGAAGGATGCCAAGAGCCATTAACGATCGCACATGTAGTGGAAAGATGTGCAACATTCTCAGACCAAAGACGTATGTACTTGTCTCCCCCATATACACTGAAAAACGTATTGGGGGAAGATTGTGACATAGAGGGTCTTATTAATTTCCTTAGGGAGACTAATATTTTCAATAAAATTTAATTATGCATAATGTTTATGCAATAATTTTATGCACTTAGAGCATAATATTTATGCTTTGATTTTTAATCTATTTATTATTATTTGTAAGATATTTATTGATAGATTTTTAAAGTTTTAAACATTTTAATATTTCTAGTTAACAAGGTATTCGCCGCTAATGACCTTAGCTGTTGACGCGGCAGATAATTTTAAATAATCAATCAATCAATCCCTCTAATTTTTTTCCCCCTAATGTGACTTTCCTGAGCCTGCCGGAGTTCCTCGTGAGCTCTCCCGTATTCGCTTGGGGGGTGGGCATCTACTTACCGTCCTTCGCCTAGGCAAGTTCGGCGGTAAGGAAGTGTCCTCCATATAACTCAATCCTCTCTGTGGTACTGGAGAACGCAACCAGGCTTCCACTGGGGGATAGAGGACGAAATACTGATTCACTCTCTTAGCTATTGCTGTTAGGTCGATACCAAAAGTTAAGAGCCTTTGATCCCTTCAGGACCTGGTCCGATGCCCAGTATGGATGCTACCCCGGCTACCCCTTCTCCTCCTCAAGGAGGAGGGGCGACTCATGACCACTCCTTGACAAACTCGACCCTGAACAACGGAACCCCCACTAACGACAAAACGAGAAGACCTTTTGAACGTGAACCCCTTTATCATCAAAAAGGTCCTTGATGGTCAAGTGGACGGCGATTTTGATTTTGTCAAAAAATTGCGAGATGGAAGCCTCCTTTTTAAAGTACAATACAACTCCCAGATTAAGGATTTACTTAAGCTGACGCAAATTCATGATCTTCGAGTTAAAGTAACTATCCCTATTGGCCCAAATACCTGTAAGGGAGTAATCTTTCACAGGGATTTGAGGATGATGGAAGAAAGTGAAATTCTTGAGAGTATGAAGGACCAAGACGTAGTGGACGTTCATTGTATGACCAAGAAGGACGGGAATGTGCGAACGAAAACTGGACTGTGTTTTTTGACCTTTGCTTTGAATAAAATTCCAGAGTATGTCAACGTCGGTTATGAAAGTGTACAAGTAAGACCTTATGTCCAAAAGCCAATGCATTGTAATAGATGCCAAAAATTCGGACACACCTCATTAAGATGTATTGATAAAGACTCGAGTATTTGTTTGCCGAATGTGTGAAGCCCATGACAACCCTCCATGTACTAGCCAGATTTCCAAATGTGCTAACTGTGGAGGTCC